>NC_081348.1:26159934-26386590 GCF_029784015.1 Lycium ferocissimum | reverse complement strand
CGCAACAATTAATAAATCGGGGGGGCTTGAGATTCGACATTTGCACACGGCGGCGGGCGAAATATCTTACAGCCCCCGCCGGCGGAAAGAATGCGCGGGGAAGCTGGGAGAAACTACCATACGCCATGTTCACATGCAATTAAATTTCAGATATCCGGGCGGGAATTCAACCAAAGGACTATGTTAGCAATTACTACGATTTGCGGGTTTTACAAGCAAACGTACAAAGGAAATTTTTCACCGTCAGTGATGAGGCATATTGGCCACCTTCTCCTTCCTTCCTAATTGCAAACACCGAATACGAGCGAACTTCGAGAACGCGGACTACAACTAGAAGGAGAATGAAATGGATATAGCTCCCGCTCGCATGGTTAGAAAGTGTAAGCAAACAAAGCTCATGCTAATCGCCGCCCGGCTGCAATCGGTAAGTTGTTGTTGCTTGTTGGTTTTTATGTTTTTTCTTAACTTGTACGATTGTTGTTTGTATGTAATCTTCCAAGATATATATAACATGTCTTGTGCTTGTTTAATAGTTATCATGTAATTTAACATTTATTACTTAGTTAATGTGTGACGTTTATTTAACTTATATTTTATTTTTTATTCGTTCGTTGACATATAACACATATTTAATTATTGCATGTGTTAAAATATTTATTTGAGTTATTCACTAAAATTAACTATATGCTTTAAAAATTAAAAAAATCAATAATTTTTTTTATTAAAAACACAACCGAATATGATTTAAATAGAGGCAACGTCTTACAAACTATTTGTAAAATGTCGGGGGAAAAAATTAATGAAAGGTATAACGTGGACTAATCCTCGTTATACAAATTTATTTTTTTTCGTTTGGTGAATCTGACAAAGGAAAAAAAAAGTTGGGGTATAACGTGGATCAGTCCACGTTATACCCCCTTTGGTACATATTTTTGGCTACCCCTTTGGCTTATACAACGTATTTTTATACCCCAGCCGGATTTCCGTTAATAAGCTCAAAGACTTTGGACCTCTGGAATATGGATGATACGATGTTGTTAATCCACCAATTAGTTTCCGGTTGCTGCTTCAGACAACTTGAATATTTAGGAATCTTGATTGCAAGAATCTCCCTCCTAGTTTGTTTATTGATCTTGTGAATGATGCTCGAATTGGTGCAGAGGCGGAAAAAAGAATACGGGGAAAACGTGATTGATAACTCCCTATTTCCTCATTTGGAAGAATTGATGCTGAGTAAACTGCCAGATTTGAGGTGTGTTGTTCCATTGAATACACAAAAGGTATATTTTGCTAACTTGAAATCAGTTGATGTAAGCACCTGCGAGAGACTACTTCACTTCTCTTCGCTATCTGTAGCCAGGATTTTTTCGCAGCACGTTGAAATATTGACATTTAAGCATTGCAAGGAGATGGAACAAGTATTTGTTTTAGAGGATAATGAAGTGGATGGAGCTGATCAAAGTCGAATCCCTGACATCCAGTTCCCGAGGTTGAAGATGTTAAAACTTTACAAATTACAAGCACTCACGAGTTTTTGCAAGGGGGTTAACAACATTGAGTTCTCAAGTTTGATGAACTAAGAAATTTCTGGCTTGAACAACATAAAAGGTCTTGTGATTCCCACATATGGAGAGCAATAATAGCTAAAAGTAACCTAGTACAATTTTGTGCTGTCCAATGATGAACAAAAATACTAGCTGAGTAGTTGAAACTGACTGGGTCATTATGTTATTTAAAAAAGTTAATGAGACTAGCTTTAGGAGTGCAGATTATTTAGAATATTAATTTACTCTAAATGGATAGATCTAAAAGTTTGCCGTCCTATTTTTCTTACAATCTTGCATCAGATACATTTCTTTTGAGCTGAGGGTTTATTTAGACAAGTAAAAAACAAATCTCTACTCCACAAAGACAAGTGATAAAGATAAAGGGAGTATGTTAGTAGTCCTAATTCCTCCCACAACCCATTATGTCTGGCTGGGTATCTTTGTTGTTGGAAAGATCTAAAAGTTTCATGAGGTAAAAGTAAATTAGTTGCATAGTTCAAAAGCATAAGTGAAGGATACAATTACCCAAAAAATAATTCACTCGTAATCTCATAAATCTTAGGGCATCTCGCGACACAACAAAATAGGTAGCAGTACTTCTATTTATAATAGTGCAAAACCTACTTTAACTTGAAATTATAAAACCTATTTTAATATTATTTTGAATGCAAATCCTATTTAGACATGAACCGAAGAAATTACACTAGCAAATTTCAAATCCGAAACAATTTAGGTTTCCTACTCCAACTTTGAATTAATCTTCAATATTTCATGTAATTCAAAGTTGTACAACTGATTATTATTGTTATTTTTGTCGGAGCACCTCTCTCCAATGGATATCTCAAACTTGACACCATGAAGCACTTTTTTTCGATGGTTGATACCAATTTTCAATTGTTGAGACACTTCCACCAACATCCAATTACTGATGCACTTCTCATCAACATCTAATTATTGATGCACTTCTCACCAACTTTCAATTGTTGGTGCACTTCTCATCAACTTTCAATTGTTGGTGCACTTCTCACCAATATTTTTCATTAACTTTCGAGTGAAGCACTTCTCTCCAATTTTTAGAAAAGAATTTCTTCCTCTTATGATATATTTGCTTGCTCCTTAACATTTTCAACAATTCAACAAATACTCTAAATTTGTTGTCAATAGCCGCGAATTTACCGACATAATCTTTAATTCCTTTCTATTCTCAAATTTAACATTTAAATTTTGCATCAACCTTGGCCGGGGGGCTGACACACATTGGCCGATCGCCTCCCGATAGCAGAATCTATTTGTGTCCTACTCCAACTTTAAATAAGTGCTCAACAATAAGCCTTCTTTTTCTATAGCACGGGCCTGTGAGAATTATCATTAAATCATATAGTTTGGTAATTACCCGGTAAGTACTGCACCATTAAATAAATCACTGCTTAGACTTAGAAGTTCATTTTTCAATTGATTCTATATGTGACTCATCATTTGTCATGTGAAGAGTGCAGAACGAACTTATTGGAAGTTCATTGCATTTGGTATTTGATTAAGTTGAACTTCGGTAAGCTTGCACCTTTCGTGGAAATACTAAAGAAATGACCTGATGGGCAATTCCCCATTTGCAGTGAAATGTTGCAATATATGCAAAATGTGTGTACTTCGTCAAGAGATTTAATTTCTTCAATGTTTACTGGAATTCCAACCCAATCATAGTATGGTCGTTCGAATTGATTTTTCAGGTCTCATTTGGAGGTTTGAAGGCTCTGCGACTCAAGGAATTAGACAGTGAGTTATGGTTCCACCAACTTTTCTCAAGCACACGGTCCTTCAGAGAACTGGCACATTTAACAATTAAGCGATGCGACAAAATGAGGAAATTGTTTTCTTCTTCTTCAATCAGGGCCTTGGTGAATCTGGAGAGTCTAGAGATAACGAGGTGCTCACAGATTGAAGCTGTAGTTGTAGAAGGAGAGGGAATGAGCATGAATGAAGCCTCTATATCTTAAATTGAATTATTTATTGCTGACTGACTTACCAAAGTTGGGAAGCTTTAGCCAAAGCAAACGTGCTCTACACTTGCCCTTGCTGGAGGTGTTGTATATCGCCGATTGCGGTGAAATGCAGACCTTTGCTCAAGGATACATAAACACACCAAGATTGAAGGTATTTAAAATAAATCGTAAACGCTGTCCGGTGAATGACATAAATAATTCCTTATGCCATCAATTTGAGGAACAGGTTTGTTGTACAATTCCATAAATTGGTATTACAATCAAATGTAATGATGTTTGTCTTTGTCCTTTCATCTATTTGTTCCGTGCCACTTCATCTATGTGGCAAAATTTCCTTTTCAAACTTCAAGAAAGTGCACACCTTGTAATCTTGCTTGATAATTGGCCATTTTGTAATTATAATTATAAAGAGCATACAGTCTATTATAATTGGATACCGATGTATTGTATTGCTTCAATTTCATAGAGTACCCCTTTCCTCCTTGACAAATTAAATACCCATTAGATCAACCCAAGCTCTATCGTTTTATTTCAAATTCGTTATATTTCTATGAGTTTTATTGCTGCCGAAGTGCCGATTACGTGAAATAATTAGTCAAATTATCGTTTAGGTTTCTATTTCATTTATTCGGTTTTATCTTGGCTCTTTTTCTTACCACACTTTTCTCCAGCATGCAAAAGAGGAAAAAGTAGCAGCAGAGATAGACACGGAAGAAGAGGAGGATGATGTGCTGTATGAACGTGTAAGAATTCACAACTAGCTTTCTTTATTTCACATTTCGTGTATTATTTGAGTTTTATCGGTGCCGATTTTATGACATAATTAATCAAGTAATCGTGTTGGTTTCTAATTCATTTATTCGTATTATTGTTGTTGTTATTATTATTATTTTCTTAACAACGCTTTGTTCTGGCATGCAAATGATGAAGAAATTGAAGAAGCTACTGAAGAACTCCTACGCCTCTAACTCGTGTAAGCTTCACCTTTTTTATTTTCTTGAAAAAATATTTCCAATGGTTCGCTAATCTTTATACTCTTTTAGCTTCTCCTCACAAAGACCTGTGCCTGTGGGTTGAAATACCTTAGATTGCTCTTTATGAGCTTAGTTATACACTGTTAAGAACAGTCTTGAATTAGACTTCAACTAATTATCTTCTTTTCTCCAAAAAATAATACTATCATTTTTTGAAATGGTTATTTCTCTTTAAGCACTAACTTTATTACAGAGTCATTAAGCATGTACATAGCTAAGGGATCAATCTCCCTAACCTAAAAAATTTCAAATAGATCATTCGAAGAATTGTCATAGTTGGATCCAGATGGAGTTGAAGAAAGAAATAACTCTACGTAGCTAATTTTGGTCAAATCGCATGAGTTTTGTACACTTATCATTATCTTCAAATGAACTGACGATTCTATCAAGTTCGAGCCTTACATATCCGCAAGTTTTATAAAGTAAGAATGTTGGGACAAACTTATAGTATAAATGCATGCTACACATTTTTTGAAATGCCTATGAATGTCTAACTATCCATGATGGAATTCTAACTTAAATTTACATGTTTTTATCAGAAGCAAGCACTCCTGTTGTTATAAGCATGTTTTAGATTGATACTTAATATATATTTTAGAGCAGGTGTGTCTTTTTGTGTTTATATGTGTATGCATAACTCAAAGTGAATTACCTTTCATATGAAGTATGAAGGATAAGAAGGCTAATTCCTTAGAATGGCTTGGGAGGAAACCAAAGATTCATACGGGTTACTGGCCCGGAGCCAGACAATATGAAAAAGAAGTGACAATTGAGTTTCCTGGAAGTGGAACGGTGTTGCTGTTGAATGTTGTGTTACCTAAAAGTTAGAGTTGGCTGCCTTACCTGATCGGGATAGGAAATCAGAGTTTAGCGTATGACCTCCCTTGGTCATAAAAGAGTAACAGTACCAGTTTTGAGTTATGAGTTGTGAGCTTGCCTTTATTAGCATTTATATATAAATACTTTGAGTGTTAAGTACACTTACTCGATTGCATGCATATTTAAAAATGATAACTTGTGTAAATGGCTATGAATGACCAAGGTTATGCTTGCTGTGTCACTAGACTTATCATTTAGTTATATTTTTCAGATTCTGGAGTTGATGTTGACCTGAAAGCTGAGTTACATTTGTTAGGTGATCAGTTTGCACCTTTGCGAGCCCCATATGTCCTTCCGTTGGAGTAGTTCTACTTTGTCTTACTTTTGGTTGTTTAAATCTCTAAGACTATTACTATGAATTTTCCTATTCTTGTGTTTTCTCCATGATTCCGTGATAGATTTCTGGGTTTGTATTTAGTATTTGTGGCAACATTTTAAAGCTTTCTTTGGATAGATATTATGCTTTTACTTTTAAAAATGTAATAAAGATATGTTGTGAGGTACGTTGAATTTGAATGATATAGCTTGAGGTTAATCCGGTTGAATTGGTTGTAATTGAAATAGTTCACTTCTTCGGAGTAAGTCTACTGCACCGATCGTGACCCCTAATTTGGGTTGTGACATTCTACTTATACTATTACTAGTTATGTGAGGCCCGTGCTAAGCCCGGGCCCAAACTCAAGATATAAAAGCAGATATTTTAACTAAAGAAATATAATTTATGTTAGTACAAGTGTACAATAACAACAACAACAACCATATACCTATCGTTGTGTCAAGCGAGTGGGTAGTTATATAAAAGCAAAATTTTCATTCCACTCCTTTAATATTTTAACTTCCATTTTGATGAAATTATTTAATTCAAATCAAATTTGGAACCGTAATTTGACATTATAACTTATGTATCCTAATTTTTTCGAAGTTATTTAATCTCTAAATAAATAATCTATACATAGTTAATGAACTTTTAAGACAAATACATAATTTAACTTGTAGCAGTTAGACGGAGTTGCTCCTCTATTAATTAGGGATTAGGGGTTCGAACATGGATATGGAAAAAAATCTTTGGAGGAAGCGCTCCCCCGAATAGGCGCGATGCAGTGTGAATTATCTGGATTAATTGGGCTCAAATGCGGATATCGAGCACCAATCAGAAAATCAAATAACGTGAAAAATGAGGTAGGAGGTTCGATAGCTTTTGAAAAGTAGACTTTAAAAACAAAAACACAAAAATTGACATAAATAAATAAGATTAGGACCTAAAAGTAATTAATTAAAAAGTTTTTAAAAAATTTGAAAATTATTGTAAGGACTACAAAAGTCCCTGTGCTCGATAGCTTTTGAAAAGTAGACTTTAAAAACAAAAAACAAAAAAATTGACTTAAATAAATAAAATTAGGACATAAAAGTAATTAATGAAAAAGTTTTTAAAAATTTGAGAAATTATTGTGAGGACTACAAAAGTCCTCACATTCCCTCTTATATATAATAGTAATCTCAAACTGTTGATTGCTATAACTGCCAAGTTGGTAATATGGTTAACTTAGCAGCAATGTTGTACTTGTCACTGCTAGAAATAAAGATTTTTCCCACCAACATTCAGTGGGGAATTTGTGCTATACAACATGGCTTTCCCACATTATTCCCACCAAACCAGCTGACTGAAAAAACGCATAGTGGGAAATAGGGTTCCATTGAAACGCTAGAAACTTCTTAATTTTTCAGTGTGAAAACACTATTACTTAGGTTATTCCCACCAACGTTCAGCGGGAATAGCCATTGAACATTTTTCAGTGGGAAAATAGTCTGATTTTTTAGTAGTGTATAACTTTCTCTTTCAAAATCTTGGACATGTGGTTTATGAACAAGAAATGATGACTTTAGAGTCTTTAGTTGCTGATCTTTAGGTCGCATGCACAACGTTTTTACTTCCATCCTATCAGCTGAAGGATGAAAATTGTCTGTCTGGAAGAGTGAGTAATTTGTATGCCTATAAACTATGAGGGAATGGCAGAGCACATGTTGTGTCTGATTTAAGTTTTATTTTCTCAGTTGTGGCTTTCATAATGTTTCATTTCAAGTTTGAAAGAGTTTACCTATTCTGTTGAAAAAGGAGAGAGGATACAACAGAAATGCAGTTAAAGGGGACGAGAGTTACTTAGTGACTACACATTCATGCCTTTTAAAAGAAGATAGTTGCACAAACCGAGTAATTTAACTTTACCAGTGACAAATTAAAGTGAGAATATATAGTAATTAGCATAATAAGTTATAGTAAAAGTGCATATTAAAAACACACGTCTCGCATAGTTTGATGTAAAATTGAGTATGAAAAAGTCTATTCCTATACAAGGTTCTCATCTCCGATCATCATCGGGTAAGTCAGGCATGGGAGGAAGTCATTAATTACTCATTTCTCTTTGGCAACTATGGAACACAAATTATAGGATGCTGAACAATACAATATGCTTACTCTATTTTTCTACTATAAAAAATCCATAAATTACTTGTATCAGATTATTGAAACAGAAAGGTATGATAGCATCTGTTAGGAAGGACTTCCTAAAATGTATACTAATGGTGAAATGAAACTCCTGCAGAAATCTGACAAAAGGACAATTCAAAAGAGGCATGTTGCTACACAACAAATGTGAGTATTTGAAGGGATTCATTTTCTAGTTCATGTAGAGTTTTAATCCCTCACTAACAGTTCATAATTTCGTTGTATTAGAAATTGAAATGGCCAGATGAGGGCGCAGCTCATGTGAAACTTGAGACGACAAAGAGAAAGCTTCAAGAGCGTTACCAAGAAGCAGAAAAGGGTTAGTTTTGTTTCTCATCTTTGTCTGTACTTTTAGAAGAAGCTGACGTCAAACGGTTTTGTCTCGAGATATTTGGTCTTTTCTTTAGTAATGTGTATCTCTAAATGTGAGTTTTTGCTAAGTTTTTCCTTTATTTTTTCATATTTCTCGTCGAATCTAACAAACAGAGTTTGATGAATATTTTGTCGAAGACTAAAAGTGTTAACTTTTGGCCAATTTAAAGGACCAAAACTGTTAAGTGCATACTTAAGAGACTATTTTTAACTAACCGTCATAGTTAAGGGACCATTTTTGTTAACTTGTGACAAACTTAAAGGACCAAAACCGTTAAGTGCATAGTTAAAGAACTATTTTGAACCTACTCTCATAGTTAAAGGACCATTTATGTTCTTTTCTCTATTATATACTCTAGATTTTACTAAATCATACTTCCTAGTCTTTTTGGGTTTGTTTCACTAATTTTTATTCACACTGATCCCTCAATTATTAGTAAATTTTTAGTTTGATCCTTATGATATACTCCGACATTTCAAAATAAGTTTTCACTTTAGTATGGAGAAAATTGTTTTTCGGAATATGTTTTTCAATTTTCTAATATTCATTTTATAAAAATTTTAAAAAATATTTTCTTTAAGAAAACAACAAGTCCACAAGTGGCATTCCACCAAATACTTCACCACCCAACCCACACCACCAAATCCCAATCACTCGCCTCCCCCCCCAACCTAGCTCACCCCACCCCCGCCCCCGCAACACCTTTCGATTTTTTTTTTAAAGAGTTCTAATTTGGTTTTCACTTTAGTATGGAGAAAATTATTTTTCGGAATATGTTTTTCAATTTTCTAATATTCATTTGATAAAAAATTTTAGAAAATATTTTCTTTAGAAAAACAACAAGTCCACAAATGGCATTCCACCAAATACTCCACCACCCAACCCACGCCACCAAATCCCAATCACTCCCCCCCTCACCCCACAACCTAGCTCACCCCGCCCCCGCAACCCCTTTAGATTTTTTTCTTTTTAAAGAGTTCTAATTTGGTTTTATATACCACCGCACTACACCCCCCCCCCCCAAACCACAAACACACACACACTCTTCAAATTATTGAAGATTAAATGTGACTGGAGAACTAAATTTAGAATTTATCAATAAACGAAAGACCAAAAACGCTATTAACCCTTCTATTAATAGTGGGTATGTTCATGGTGATTCACTTCTTTCTTCTTTTCAAGTGTATTAGTTTTTGTAACTTCTTTTTAATCATTATAAGAATCTCTAGGTAATGCACGTATTATTTTTTAACGAATCCAATATAGGATGACTCGTACCCTGATACGAGAATTAATTTTATAATATAATAATAAAACACCTAAACATACAGAATTACTTTAATTTATTTTCTATTATTTATTAACTTAAAAACAAGGGTAGGCTGTGACTTTTTGTATTATGGTGTATAATACAAAAACTGTTGGGCAATTCGTAGGAATGCCCTTATTTTGGGGGGTCTTTAATTTTTGCCCAATAAATTGGTGGTCTTTAATTTTTGCCCTTCGCCTAATACCACGAGGTTTGGGGGTCGAATCCCGGCTTAGTTAAAAAAATAAAAAAAATTCACAAGGCAGAGTTTTGTAGCAAAGTTAAGCATATTCGGGCAAAAGTTAGGCCTCTGGCAGAATTTTGAATGCAAACTCTACCTGCAGGCAGAGTTTTGAATGCCTGGTGGCAAAGTTTTGCTAGCCAAAGTTAATAGTTTTGCAAGCCATCAGGCATAGTTTGCCTGCAAACTCTACCTGCAGGCAGGGTTTTGAATGAGTTTTGCAAGCCAAAGTTAGGCCTCAGGCATAGTTTTGCTAGCTAAAGTTAGGCCTCAGGCATAATTTGCAAGCCATCAGGCATGGAAACTCTACCTGCAGGCAGAGTTTTGAATGAGTTTTGCAAGCCAAAGTTAGGCCTCAGGCATAGTTTTGTAAGCTAAAGTTAGGCCTCAGGCATAGTTTGCCTGCAAACTCTCCCTTAAAGCAGAGTTTGCCTTCAGGCATAAGGCAAACTATGCCCAATTTGCTAATTGTTTATTTTATTTTTGTCTGAGCGGGGGTTCGAACCCAAAACCCATGAGTTTTTAGGCAAAGGGCAAAAACTAAAGATTTCAAATTTGAGGGGCAAAAATTAAAGACCAGTGCTTTTGAAGGACAATCCGCACCAAAAAAAAAAAAAAACAAGGATATCGAGTATAGTTCCTGAAAATGGGCAATTTGCACGATTGTCGTCTTCTTCGGGGGTACGGTGGTCTTTAATTTTTGGCCCTCAAATTGCTGGTCTTTTAATTTTTGTCCTTCACCTAAAATACCCCGAGGTTCTGGGTTCCAATTCAGGCTCAGTATAGAAAATAATTGTCACACCCCAACCTTGGGGGTGTGGCCGGCATCCGGCACCCGAAGAGCCGAGCGAACCAACTGTGATATCTAAACTCTGTAACGTGAATCATAGGCCGACGAGACCGCTGAATAACAATAGTAAGAAGTATATCATAACAACCTGCAAGCAGAAAAGGCCCAACAACACATATATGCATAACTAGGGCCGACAAGGCCACAACCGAGAAAGACAACTAGTCAAAAGGCCGGCAAGGCCAAACACAATACCTGGACACTGACTGATAGTCTATAAGCCTCTAAGAGCACTAATATGCATCAACTGGTCGGGACGGTGTCCCCGACGTACCCAATAGCTATATACTACTCATAATATATATATATATATATATATATATATATATATATATATATATATATATATATATATATATATATATACACACACGCATACATGCATCCTATTTAATGGTTTCGACGAAGAACTCCGAGAACGGAGTGCGAACATCCCTCGCCGAACTTTGGTATCTACCGAGAAAGGTACAACAATCCGTCTACCGTACTCCGTGGGTATGATCACAAATGTTACAAAAAAATGCGTCAATACGAAATATGTACCGAAGTATGTAAGGCGAAAGAAGATAAACGTAACATAAGCATAATAGATACAGATAACTAGGGAAAAGATGTAGAGACAACCTGAAACGCTGAACGAGGCCACTGAGGGCAACCATAATCATGATATAGATGTAAATGCTTGCCCGTAAAATCATTCTTCCCTGTGGAGGCATATATCATATCATATAACAATAATAAATCCCTCTGTGGGGTGAGCTCATCATCATAACATCATCTCTCGCTCAACCGATCGATTGGCAATGCACGCCTACGTGCCTACTCGGCCGCCACAACACGGTTAGGTAAAGAAAGAAACATGTCTAGGCGCACATAAGTGCCTACCCGCCGACTATAGCGCGTTCGGTAATGAAAATAAATACATATATATAAGTACAATGAAAGACTGACCTCAGTATCATGGAAAGAGTCAGAGTGACCTATCGTCGTTATCCTCCGACTATCATTATTGTCGCTACGTTTATCATTATTTGACCATTAGGCCAATGAAGTAACAGTACAAGGAAACATCTTGTTATGAATTATTCACGAAGCCAAAGTTAGCCAAACTCTTATGAAATATGATCGACACAACTTTTATCGGAAAGAGTGTGCCAACGAGAGGTTCGTCACCTTAGAGCAATAGATAAGAAGATAAGGTTTAACTCAATTAAAGGAAGTACAATCAACTCAACTTTGATGTGAAGAGTACCATAACTAATATCATTCTTCATTCGATAAACAAGAGGGACACGAAATATGAAAGGTGCTTCAATACAAGCTATTCATGAGAAAAGGGTAAACTTAACCATTTTGGGACATAATCGACACAAGTTGAACGGAAAGTCTTTTAATCGATAGCCAAAAGGAGATGTGGACCATAATTTGGTACAAGTCATAGATGAGTATGTATCAGCTCAATTATCATGGAACGCGATCGATCCAAGTTAGCGGAACAATTTTTCAATGAAAGGTCATTTGAATTCTAGTCATGCCACAAAGAGAATAGAAAGCCCTACATACCTCGTCGATGGAGTTATATATGTTTCCCGAGTCCTCGAACGCCTTACGAACGATCTCCTACATAATACGGACTATTCAAGATCAAAACCAAGGTCATAGCTTATAGAAATCTTCATTTAGACATTTAATCGAGCAACTCATGGGCGTGAATTTATAGGCCCTTTTGTAGCGAAATTTTCCCGTAAAACGCTACCAAATTCTACTTTTCTATTTCTCCTCTTCAATATGATCCCATCCATATCACCATAACTCCAAACAACACAACAATATCATATAAAATAGCCCAACAAATAAGCTAAGTTCATGAAAGTTTCATAAGAATATGGAAGAGCTTGTTCTATGGGGTTTTTCACTAATTTCTATGATCAATTACTTGTAGAAGTTCAAAGAGATCAAAAGGAAGTTAAAATATACCTTAGATCATGAAAATCACTTCAAACCCCAAGTTACTTCAAAGCAAGGTTTTCCTCCGAAAGGTGAAATAGTGAAGAAATCACAATTTCGAAGTTGCCATGTTGTTCTTCATGTTAAAGTTGATATATTTGCTCTTGGTTTGGATTGGGATTGATGGAGGATTAATTGGAAAGGGTTTGAGGGTTTTCTAGGTTGGGGATGGTGAGAAAATGGAAGAAAAATTCGTGCAAGGGCCTATATATACTTGGGCAAATTTAAAGCCACCGACTTTAGCACACTGTTCCCGTGACAGTTTGCGTCCCTGGACGGAAATGTGAATATCTCTCTACTCCGATGTCGTATCGACGAACGGTAAAATGTTCTGGAAACTAGACTCGTAGACCTTCGATTTGGTAGGTAGATCACCCCATAACTCCAAGTAGATTGATAGAAAACCTCCGAGACATCTGACCCAAATTTCAGTGAAATTTACAAACTTAACTTGCGACTCCCTTTGTCGACTTTTGTATTACAACTCGTTTGACTTCCAAACTTAACAAACGACCATTATACGATTAAAACTTCATATTATTATTTTCTTAGCATGTGAAGAACTCCTAATCTAACCCAAAAGTACAAGTTATCATATTCCCAACTTGCCGACTTTTGACGAAACTCATGCTTCTTTGATTCATTCAACCTCCAAATCTTCCGCCACTTACTAATATTATTTAGACACTTGTAACCATTTATATTAATAAGCTCAATCCCTTTTAACTTCAAGATAATTTCTTTTTGAACTTGCGTCGACTAACTCATGATGCGACTTTAACGTGCGAAAATCTGAGGTGTAACAATAATAATTTCGCTAGGCAGAATTTCGTAGCAAAATTAGCCCTATTCGGGCAAGGCCTAACTTTTGTAAAATTTCAACAGAGTAAAAAAAAAAAAAAATCCGCCTTACAAAATTTTGCAAGGCAAACTTCTGCCTTAAGGCAAAAATTTTCGCGAAGCCTTAAACTGCGATTTTTTATTTTTTGTAACTAAGCAGGGTTCGAACCCAGAACCTCGGGGTATTTTCGACCACTCTTTTAAGCGAAGGACAAAAATTAAAGACTAGCAATTTGAGGGCCAAAAATTAAAGACCAGCGTCTTTGAAGGCCAATCCGTGCAAAAAACATCCTGAAAATCAAGAACATCTCATCATCAATATAAGTTTAATACATGTTCGTGTAAGTTGTATGTGGAAATTATGAAGCAGACTCATTAGTGAAGTTAAGAATTCTTTTTATATACATAAAATAAAAATAAACCTATATACAAAACAATTATTTCTGAAAAAACTGTTCAACTATGTGTGGCTTTTGTCGTCGATCTGTAGCTCTGCCCTGAATAGTGAACAGGACACCATTATATATGAAACATGCAGGTGTCCTCAACCAAAGTTCAATCGCTATGGCATTGCCCAAAAAGAGACTCGATCATAATCTAGGAAACCCTTCATATTTACATGCACCCCTAACTCAAGAGGGAAAAGCTCCTACTCTACTCTATAAACCTACTAGTATTTAGCTATATGCTTTTTAGTATTTAAACCCTCTCCATCAAGTCATTGCATTTTTTTTTTCCATCTTTCAGACTGACTTGGGATATTGATAGAGACACTGAATTTTGTATTTCTAGATGAATTTGAAAAAAGACCCTTCACTTGAATAAAAATACTAACAATTTCTAACTAATATTTTACTACAAATGTCATTAAAGAGAGATGGTGGCCGAATGGGCACCATAAACATGTCACCAACTTGTTGGAACAAAGACAAACTAAGTTTGGAAGCTAACGAAAAGAGAGAGCGAAAAAAAGATGCGCGACAATGGGAGAGATCTACTAGTTTTGGGTTTAACAAGGAAAACATAAAAGAAAAATAAAAATAAACATAGAGATAACTTTATTAGGCGTTCTACATCGATCACTTCTTACTTGGTTCTAGTTCCACCTTTGTCCTCTAGAGGATGATAAAGTTTTAGTTGGTTCTTAGCTACTCTTGGCTCTAAAAGATATAGAGATGTTGAGGCCAACATATTTAAATAATAAATAAATACAAAGCCAGTAAATCTTGGTCTCTTTTGCCTCTCCCATTGTGCTGCAGAAGTCAAACGTTTCTGCACAACATCTAACCGGAGAGATTATAATTTCACTTGTATTTACCATTTACCTTAATTTTGTTTTCCTCCTTGTGTGGGGCTGGTTTTCGCTTGATGAATCGCTTTAGATAGATTTGGTTCCGTGTTTAATTGAATAATCTCGCCTCATCAAAAACTGAGTTATTGAGGTTGATGCCACCTAGTTAGTAACCACTCACATTTTACAATATAGATAAGTTTCATGTGAATTGTAAAGTCTCTATATTATATTGAAACTTTAAGAATTAAGGAAGTTCTTGCTAAAAGCACTTTCCCCTAAATGAGTTTTATATATGACAAATATTTGAGTTAATCATATCAATATCATCTAAACATGAGATAATTAAAATATTTTTTTCCCCTCGTCCTACATTCCCACTATAATATAGAAACAAGCAACATGGAAAGAAAAAGGGAGTGAGTGCTTGCCAAGTATACACTAAAAAGTGGTGAACTGACCGCCCAAAATAGTAAGGAGACGTGTCTCACTCCAAAATCATGTATAATTTGGTGTGCTTTATTTTTTTAAGGAGGAATTAATGACTAAAGTCCAGATCGATATATATATATATATATATTCTTTAAAAAAAAACAAGGTTAAGTTATACATGCCTACGAAATCGAAAAAAATCTGTAGGGGTGCTTTGGGTTCGATGGTGATTCGTTGTCTCGTCCTCCGGAATCCTGCAAGGAGGTCATCAACCTCATATTTCTCTTCTGACATCTGTCTTTTTCTGTTATCCTCTTCTACCCCACCACTACCGACTTTTTATCATTTTAACCTCCTTCACAAATCTAATTACCAAAAATGCCAATTGTATTCCCACGTGAAATGTTTTCTCCATCTTTGTATGAGGCCAACAATATTACACATGCTTAAATTTGGTTTTCACAATTATACTTGATTAGCTGATATATAGAAATAAGGGTGTTAAATAGACTGATTGACCAATACTTGATGAGTCAACATGTGTTAATGGATTACAGTCTGGTTAAAAATAGGCTAGTCAATTGGAACAAAGTCATGGATCAAAAACTCATAATTCAATACATTCAATTCAAAAATAATAATATTTTTAAATTTGTCTAATAATCAAATCAAATAAATTAATTAAATGAGCAAAAAAAAAAAAAGAAAAAAAAAAGGGAAATAATTGGAGTCCTCTCTAGTAGATTTTCTTTTTCCTTTCTCATTCTTTAATATTTACACCAGAAATAGTAGGTAATTAAAAATAAGGAATTAGAACCATTGAGACATGTGCCATTAATTTTTATTTCCAGATATAAGTTCAAAAATTGGTTCTTGATATTTACCGCAACTTAATTACGTTTTGCCGAAAATTAGACGTTATATATACTCCCTCCGGCCAACATTATTTGTCTACTTTTTCCTTTACACGCTCTCTTAAAAAATCATAGAGAAAAGTGTATTTTACTGTATTAGTATTATCTCTCTCCAATAAATTACACTCTAATCAATATTAATTATTTCAAGAACACATAATATTAAGGGTAAGATGTGAAAGATTTAATTAATTTTTTTTTAACTTTGTAAATTGAGAAGTAATTTGATACATATATTTTTAGTAATATGGACAAATAATATTAAACGGAGAGAGTACTAGATACTTATGCGAATAAGAGTATTTATGATAGAAATGCCCATAAATTAAATAATTCCTACTAACACAATCCATGCATTACAATCCAAACCAAATGACTCCTTAGTTATGGAAAGAAAAAAAGAGAGTAATAGTGGCAATATTGTAGTTTTTCTGAAACTTAGCACCAAAAAGTCAAGTTTTAGTTTGGCTTTAACGAGCCCATTCTCTGCCAATTGCAACATGTTCCAGCACCTCCACAACGTAATATTGCGCACACTACTCTCCATTTATACACAAAGTCAGTCCACAAAGTAAAGTCCACAAACTGAACTTGTGGCTCGAGTGCATTTACCTCCATTCTCATACACTTCCTTAAATTGCTCTCTTTAACTCCCCATCAACCCTCTCTCTCTCTCTCTCAAAGCTTTATTAAACTTTGAGAGAGACTCTAATTAGTCATTCCACTATCCATGGCAGCCGCCAGAATTTCCTTCACTTCAACCTCAAGAACCATTTATTTCCGCCATAGCCCATTTCTTGGCCCAAAACCCACCTCAATCTCACCAATCTCTCCATTTTCTCCTAATTTGGGCGCAATTCTGAAGTCTAAAAGAAAACCCAGTTTCACTGTTTGCTTCGTCCTTGAAGATGAAAAGTTGAAACCCCAATTTGAAAGTGGGGCTGAAGAGATTGAGAAGAAGATTGAAGAGCAGATCTCAGCGACGCATTTGGCGGAGAAATTGGCGAGGAAGAAATCGGAGAGGTTTACTTATCTTGTGGCTGCGGTTATGTCTAGTTTTGGCATTACTTCTATGGCTGTTATGGCAGTTTATTACAGATTTTATTGGCAAATGGAGGTACCAAACAGTCCATAATTCGAAATTTACTCTTATTCTTCATTTAGGAATTTACTTATTTACAGAATTTTTCTTTTTTGGTTGGGTGTAGGGTGGACAAGTTCCTTTATCCGAAATGTTTGGTACATTTGCTCTCTCCGTTGGTGCTGCTGTAAGTTTCTATCTTCTATTCTGTGCTAATAAATCAGTTAGAAAAAATATTGTAACAATGGAAAAAGTATTAGGGGTCGTTTGGTAGGAGGTTTTAGAGAAAATAATACTGATTTTAGCTTTGGTATTATTTAATCTCTTGTTTAGTACTAGTTCAACCTATGTATTCACTATAGTAAATCATGGCATTAACGATACGAGTACTACTTATTTCTATTCTAATACACCCTTTTCGTTTAATACAACAAAGCAAACGTCACTAAAAATAATGCGAGCATAACTAATGCAACATGTCTAATACTCTCTATTCAATACTTCCTCCGGTTCAAAAAGAGTGTCCACTTAGTCATTTGTTCACCCCTTACGAAAATACTAAATCCTAGACAAAAATAGATAATTTAACTAAATTACTCCTAATTAAATAAGTATTGGGATTTGGTCCCTTAACACTTATGACTTAACAAGGGCAGCAAATCCGGAAAAATAAAGTTAGTTCTTTCTTGATTTGATAAGTGAACACTCTTTTTGAGCAAAAAATTAAAGGCTAAATCGACACTCTTTTTGAACCGGAGGGAGTACTATTCTTATATAGCCTAACAAACAACCCCTTCGTGTATTGATTGAAAAATTACTCTTAATTGGAAAAACATTAAGTCGAATTTTGAATTACAAGTAGTTTAAAAAGTTTGAATTGTCAAAAAAGGGTTTTCAGTATTTTGGAACTTTCTATAATAGTACAAAGAAAGTAACTAGCAATATCAGACCTTATTCATTGGTGACCGATGTTAAAAATGTCTGATGAAGTTGAATTTGAATTTCAGGTAGGAATGGAGTTTTGGGCAAGGTGGGCTCATAGAGCGTTGTGGCATGCTTCTCTGTGGCACATGCACGAGGTCTGTGTGCTATTTCTACATATTTAGAAGACAATTTGGAGCTTAAATTAAATGCCTTATTTCATTCTTGTTGAGAAAAGAATTTGATCTTTTAGTACTTTATATTAAGATTGTTGTTACATTAAATTGTTGCAGTCACACCACAAACCAAGAGAAGGACCTTTCGAGCTAAATGATGTTTTCGCCATAATCAACGCCATTCCAGCAATAGCCCTCCTCAACTATGGTTTCTTCCACAAAGGCCTCATTCCCGGCCTCTGCTTTGGTGCTGTATGTTCTCATTTCACGTACCTTTTCTTGTTTTGTAATGTTAAGTATGATCTCGATTGGACCCGAATTCCCCATTTAGAATCAGTTTTTTTTACTGGTTAACTGAATAATATTATTTGAAAAGAAGCTTAAGTAGCAGTTTTACAAAATAAGAGATTAGTATTGTTCCCGGTGCAGATTGTAGCATTGGTGGCTACCAAATGTACTAGTATAAGTCGAATTTTCCCGTAGAAACATAGTATCTAGCATATCTGTCCACACTGCCTCGTTTGCAAAAACTGGAGGAACTACCAAAATGGTCGTGATCTATATTTGTATACTTCTTCAAAATTCTTGTCATACAATGTAAATGATTCGAGTTAAAAGCAATTAGGTCAGTTGAACATGTCCGTCTTGCTCTAAAACCCCCTCTGATCTTTCCCTAGGATAGTTTAGAAATTTTACTTGATTAAGATTACAGTCTATGTGATGACATAAATATCTTTTTGGAGTCCAACGTGTTAAATTGATGAAATGGTTTTCTCTTATTCAGGGGCTAGGGATCACAGTATTTGGGATGGCATACATGTTCGTTCACGATGGTTTAGTTCACAAGAGATTCCCCGTTGGACCTGTAGCCGATGTGCCTTATTTTAGGAAGGTGGCTGCAGCTCATTCGGTAATTTAATCACACCTACATTGTTAAGTAGTACTATTAATATTAAACTTGGTTGGTTAGATTTTCTAATGCATTTGTTTGATATCTGGGATTGCAGCTCCATCACTCAGAGAAGTTCAGGGGTGTCCCATATGGCTTGTTCTTAGGACCTAAGGTGCCTTTGCACTTCCCTTCATGTTCATAAGAATTTTAAAATTACGCATATCATTGTATGTACACTAACAGTGGATTGGTGATTGGTGCAGGAACTGGAAGACGTAGGAGGACTTGAAGAGTTGGAAAAGGAAGTGAATCGAAGGATAAAACTTTCAAAGGGATCATGAATGATTGGTCATTGTTGATAATACTCTTATCACGTATGCCTTCGTGGGGGAATTTTTTGATGTATTTGAGAGTACAGAGAAAATGTAGCTCTATTAATGAATGAATTTGTATTTATTTAGGCTCTTATTCAGTAAGAGAAGAAAAAAAAATAGATGTATATTAGAAGCTACAAAACCAGCAATGTCTGTCTCTCTGTCTCTCCCCGTCTATTTTGTTGCCAAGTCTCAAGGCTAAAAAGGAGAAAAAATTGAATGTCCTCTGGCCTTTTTTTTTTGCGCACAACAAAGAGATGATAATCCAATAAACGTATAATAGGCTTGTCATATTGTTAAATTTTAGCGTCAAATCAAGAGTAATTGAGTCAAATCTAAATTAATTGAGAACTCGTTACAGTAACAAATGGAGATCGAGCACAGTCCAACTAACTGAGTCAAAATAAGCTCAATTTTGTCGAATTAAATATTTGACCCCAGTCGACTCATTACCAATTCAGTCGAGTTGAATAGATTAAAATGTGTTTGGCGTAGAAGTTCGTGGCACTTCCAATTTTGAGCGTGCTTCATTTGCTGTCACTTGTACTTTGCGTGTGGGATTCTGAGGATGGATTATTGGAGTTTTAGTCAATACACGTTAGCTCCACGAATTTCTGTTTAACTTTTCAAATAGTATTAAACAAAAAGGTGCAATTTTTTTTGATAAGACACACTATTTGTCAAGGCTTATCATTCCTTCATACGATGTGTTAGGGCTGCCTTCATTGTGCCTTATCGCCTATAACCTTGCGTGCCCTGAGCGGGCCAAGCGAGTGTCAACCGCGCAAGCGACGTGCGCTAACGATGGGCTTCAGATGGAGCATTTGGCAAAGGGACTATGCGGGAGTCAACAACCATCTAGATATGTTGCATTGCATATCCTAAGAGTGCCAAGGGAGTTTAGCAAGGATCTGGGAGGAGCCTAAGGGCCTTGTCGGCGGACGACCGGCCATGTGCGAGCCTGAGTGTCATTCCCGTGCATTTCCGAGCTATGGTTGGAATATTGGGATTTAGGGTGAGAGGACCCTTCCTAGGATGTTAAGGAGTGTGCTTACCAAGTTTGGCGTCATTTGAAGATCAATTACCTATGGGCTTGACTTAGCCAAGAAGCAGTGGCATTGTCATAATTAGCTGAAGCTTTCGAAGGCTATAACTCGTTCCATGAGTGTGGGAATGGGATGAAACTTCATGGAGGTGTGAAGGAAGTCAAAAGGAAGAATTAGGAACAAATGGCGCCTCATTTGGAGTTCAAATCAATAAGAAAGGCCCATTATGATTCTCTGTCAAAAGCATGTCCCGTGGAGAAATCTGGGTTTATTTCTTAAGAGCATATAGGGCAGAGGTGTTGAAAGCTCGTCGGCCCTCCCCGTCCCCCTGGCACCAATCACACCAAGCGAGAAACCTTGAGGAGGACCTCGAGGCGCCTAGGCATTTCGGAGGAGTGTCCCTGTGTATCCATACGAGTGAGGCAACTCTATGGACGACGCCACACCTACGGGACAGCATTGGGCGACGAGTGCCGGAGGCTTGACGTATGAACTGATTATGCCCCGCGGGCTATCCTTATGGATGTTAAAGACCTCTATGTCGATTGAGTACTTGAGGCACCAAACTTAAGAGCCTTATGTATTGACTTGTGGGCTTGGCTTGGGTTCAGCCTTGCAAGCAAGGGTCCGTTGGCCTAGATGTGCAGTCGTAGGGTGACGCTGCACTACGAGGGCTGTAAGTATGTTGTGAGGGCTATGTTTGCCAATGCCATAAGACAACCATGGGCATATAAAAGAGGATCGGACATGACAAAGGCCAAGGATTGGAATTTGCCAGACTCGGGCAAGGTACAAGGCAAGTGTCAAGCTTGAGGATTGGACTGTGCGCGTAGGAGCAACGCTCAGTGTCAGGAGAGGGACATGCATGTCCATAGCCAACCCAAGGTGTGCGCACAGACGAGAGCCAACATATGAAATGCGCCACAAGAGTATGATAGCAAGACAAGGATGAAGCCTTGATAACAAACGGGCGACACAAAGGAAGCTAAGCCTCTGAGGCAAGCTTCATCATAGGCACCGGGTCGTCTTTAGGAAACTTGGACTAAAGGAATGATGGCTTGTAGTCAGGTGGGACTACGGGCGCCGCACGAGCTATTTGTGTGCCGCTGCCGCTTAGGAGGAGTCGGCCGTGACAGTTGGTATCAGAGAAAAAGATGAGCATTGTGATGCTAAGTTGATATCATGTGTGATAGCTTTTAGCAACAGTGGATTGCAAGCATCATGAGATGAAGCCATTGGGGAAGGTTGATCTAGCTGGTGTCTGAAAGACGATTGAGGCCATGGTTATTTTCACAGCTCCTATGAGCTAATTTTTTTTAAGCATTGGTTGAATGTCAGTGCAGAGATCACATCAAAACAGGAATGATATTCTTTGTGCCAATCGAATGGGTGAACCCGATACTACTAGTTACAAGGGATAGGTTGCGTGCATTATGGATAGAATTTGCTTTGTCAGCCATGAACTATGACTCTCAGGATCAGGCTATTTTACAATCGTTATTTCTGCCATCGTTTGTATTTTGGGAGTTGATTGTTGGGCATCCTAGTTTGATTGAGGTATCTTCAGTGGATGTCTTCTATATAGTGGGTGCTGTTTTCAGAGGGATTCCATTGAGGCATGTTTAGTTGGCTTTTGCGCTATGGGGATATGGTCAGTTTATTGGACCAGCGTGCTATACTGTTTGGATGTTATTGAAAGATGGGACAAACGGATAGCTCAAGCTCAAATGTTCTTAATTGTGATGATCCACCAGTTAGTCAGAAACTCTGTTAGCAGTGGGTTAACAGCTTTGCCGAGCAAGGCATGGACTTGGCTTGAATGTTAAGTAAAGATCGTGAGCATTCTAGAGGGTTCACTTGCATCAGAAACTTGTCTGTTCAAAGAGTCTGTTCGTGTGATGCAACAAGTCAGAGTTGTTGGCCATTTTGAGAAGGGAAAATTGGAAACAAATTTTTTTCTTTCGAACAGTCTAGGCTTCCGTTGAGGAAAGGGACATGCGGAAGAGTGGGGTGGTCAGGAAAAGGTCATGTTTTCCAGGTCGAGCAACCATGTTGTGGAGAGCCGCAAGCCATGGACTATAAACTTTGGGGCTTGATCGTGGAGATCTTGCCGTGGATGCGAGTGACTCATTAGTTGAGTGTCCTTCCAAGACGGATGGACTTGAGCCTTGCCTGAGGGCATTGGAGGTGTCCTTCTCGAGGGTTGGATGTTATGATTAACATGCCACATGCCTAGCCATCTTAAGGGTTGCAATGAATGGAAGGTGAGCCCCTCAAAAACCATTTCGGACAAATGGGCTCGGTGCCTACAACATGGGGCAAGCTTGGCTTGCAAATTTCAACTCTATGTTCGGCGGGAGACGAGCTAGCACAAACAACCTCTATGATCGACGTAGGTCAGGAACCTACCATTGTGGGGGAGAGCGATCTCCAACTTTGAGCTCTACACGTTTGGGTGATGCCAAAGCTAGAGCAAGGCGTGCCAGTAGGTTGCGACAACGTAAGGAAGGACCTGAGAGAAGGATTCCTTACAGGGTGTTCGAGTGTTACAACGAGGTGGAGGTAGCCATCAAGCTTATGAAAAAAATGAGCCAAACCATTTCATGGGGAGGCAAACTCAGAAGGGAGCCAAACTACACAGGTGGGTAGGCATGATCAAAACCAAGCTGAACCGCTAGACGAACAGGCATTGTGGGTTTGAGTTAAACTGCGTGAAGCAGGAAGATTATAGAATCGAACTGCGTGGAGGCGGGAGATATGAACTGATTATGCCCTGCAGGCTATCCGTATGGATGTTAAAGACCTCCGTGCCGATTGAGTACTCGAGGCACCACACTTAAGAGCCTCGTGTATTGACTTGTGAGCTTGGCTTGGGTTCAGCCTTGCAAGCAAGGGTTTGTTGGCCTAGACGTGTAGTCGTATGGGTGACGCTACACTACAAGGGATGGAATTATGTTGCGAGGGCTATGTTTGCCTATGCCATGAGACAACCATGTGCATATAGAAGAGGACCGCACATGACAAAGGCTAACGATTGGAAGTTGCCCTACTCGGGCAAGGCACAAGGCAAGTGTCAAGCTTGAGGATTGGACTCTGCGCAGGAGCGACACTCGGTGTCAGGCGAGGGACATGCATGTCCGTAGCCAACCCAAGGTGTGCGCATAGATGAGACCCGTCATATGAAATGAGCCGCAAGAGTATGATAGCAAGACAAGGCTGAAGCCTTAACAACAAACGGGAGGCACAAGGGAAGCTAAGCCTCTGAGGCAAGCTTCATCATAAGCAACGGGTCGTGCCAGGAAACATGGGCTAAAGGAAGTGGCTTGTAGTCAGGTGGGACTACGAGCACCGCACGAGCTATTTGTGTGCCGCTGCCGCTTAGGAGGAGTCGGACCGTGACAAATGGGATGTCTTTCTAAGGTGTCATTTGTTGCGCAAGGAAGCCACAAAAAAATCTACAGCAAAATCATGTATTGGCGGTGATAATTTGACATTGACTTCTATATCTTTTTTTCCGCTGCTTTAAAATTTTGAAATAGGGAATCTTAAGATAATAGTATTCTAGATTTCTCTCCTTCATCTCACTCAAATTCTGTTAACTCCATTTAAAACGAAGCTATTTCGAAAACTTTTGCATGCGGGAAAGAATGTCTTTTCATCTAATGTAAGTCCTAATTGAAGTATTATACTCTCCTTAGTTCCTAAAGGGGTGTTAATGGGCGATTTTAAGAAGGCCTATGCCATGTTAAGGGTCGTTTGGTTGGTGGGATGAGATATACAAGAATATCTCATGGGATTAGCTATCCCATTTCTATATTGGCTAATCTCATCATTTCAGTACAAATGGTGGCATAAAATAATCTCAGGACTAATTAATCATACTCATAACTGTACATACGATAAAATTGTTAGGATGTACTATGAACCATGCGTTTTGTTATAATATTCTTTATGGAATAATTGTTTAATTATTTATTCCATTTAATAAAGTTTTATTTTAAATAGATCATTTATTCATTTGTGTGTCCTTTACTTATATAGTAAATGATTTAGTGTATAGAGTTTTCGCTTATACACGGAAGATTAAATCATTAGTTCTTATAAGTTATAAAGTTTATGTTCACAATCTAAGATGGAATTGGACAAACCATCGGAATGATTTTAGTACAAGATTAAATATAATTTATCCTGATTATGGGAATGGTACAGTTTCAACTTCTTGTATTAGTACATATTGAATGTATTGAATAAACCAAGTGGAGATAAGTATTTATTACTGACTATATAAAATAAGCTCTCTTGTTCATTATGTGTACTTATACTCTTAATCTTGATATAATTATTATGAGCATTTCATGTTGTTTTTTATTTTGATTTATTAAAAGGTGAGATTCTTTCATGGATCAACATGCCTGGTAAACTGGATGAGGACAATATGCGTTTGTGAAATAATAGTTAGTTGATAGAATCCATGTCTCGGTCTAGAGATTGATGATACCCATTTATGAAAGGTTATAAGTTTTCATGAGTAAACATTGCAGATGGATTTTATATCCGACACATGAAATAAGTGAAGCGAAAGTCTAAAGGAATTAATCAATAAATTAATTGTCAGTAATTTAATTTAATTGATTGGTATCTGTAATCTTAACATGGGGAGTTAAATAAGGTTTTAATGGAAGAATTCGAAATTGAATTGAGGAGTACAATTACAAATTTTTTGTGGAATAATCCGTAATTTATTATGGTAGGATTAATTCAGCAAGAAACGAATTAATGCCATAATAGGGAGCCTCATTAATTAATTATGCGGTCCCTGTTGTGCCCGAATAATTAGGATTTACTGAAATTAGTTTTCTTGGCGGAAAAGACAAGACAATTATGTTTTGAAAATGGTTATGGTTGGAAAACTGTTATGGTAGGAAAACCGTTATGGTTGGAAAACCGTTATGTTTTGTAAAATCGTTTTAAGACCCTAAAGCTTTTTTGTATAAAGGGTCTTTCTTCCATCTTAATTCACAAGAATTTCTAGAGATAAAAAAAAGTACTTTCCCACACAAGTACTACATATTCTAAAAATTATTCGGGTAACACAACAAAAGACCGTAGAACTGGAGGTCCAACTTATTGTCGACTTTTGTTCAGGCTTCAACAGGTATTTCGTTTTATACTTTATGTATCTCGGTATTGCTCGTTGTCTAGATTAAATGTGAGTTGTTCCTTAACTGCTTCCGCATTTATAGCATGCTATTTTTCAACAATTGGCATCTGAGCCTGCTTAAGTCTAACTAGATAAGTAGAGTTTTACATGAAACATGAAATACATGTTTTTGTGCGTTTGAATATACATGCACATGTTGATTTTCTGAAAACCGCCCAACTATTTTTGTAAAAAATTTAAACTGGAAATTTTTTCTCATTCTTGAATCATGAATATCATTTTCATATATGATGATATGTGGTTGGGACATATTGGATTTTTTTTTTAATCCTAAAGTATTTCTATATTATATTTTTATTATATATAAGTGGCTAAGGAGGACCAACACAGCATCGCCAACTTATACCACAAGCTTTACAAATTGTACACGCAATGAATGCTTGTACCATAAGCTATATAATTTGTACACTTTACCCAACTATTTTTTTATCCCACGTGGACATATGTCATAGTACTTAAAATTTATTTCCTTTTCGTGTATAGACGTATGCATTTCAATTTTAATTCTCCGACACATTTATTTCCTCCGTGCACTTTTGCTTGTTCACTTTTGACTTTTCACATTATTGCTGAATATTTATTCTCTTCTTATGTCTAGACGTATGCATTTTAATTTTAATTCTCCTACACAAATTTATTTTCTCCGTACACTTTTGCTTGTTCATTTTTTACTTTTCACATTCTTTAATAATTAATAAATCCCACATGGATATATGTCATAGTATTGAATATTTATTCTCTTCTCATGCATACACGTATGCACTTCAATTTTAATTCTCCGACACATATTTATTTCCTTCGTGCACTTTTGCTTGTTCACTTTTGACTTTTCACGTTCTTGCTGAATATTTATTCTTTTATCATGTATACATGTATGCACTTCAATTTTAATTCTCCGACACATATTTATTTCCTCCGTGCACTTTTACTTGTTCACTTTTGACTTTTCACGTTATTTAAGAATTAATAAATGAAGTACTCCCTACGTTCCATATTACTTGGCCACATTACTTGACTTTTTACGTTCTTTAAGAATTAATAAATGAAGTACTCCCTTCGTCCCATATTACTTGGCCACATTACTATATTTGACTTTTCACGTTCTTTAAGAATTAATAAATGAAGTACTCCCTTCGTCCCATATTACTTGGCCACATTAATAAAAATATATGTCTATTTTTCTATTCTATATTTTTCTTCTTTTCTATTATATATAAACGTGAAGAGAGGACTAACACAACTGTTATACCCTATTTTAACCGGGGTCAAAATAGTTTACAACATTCGGGTAATTTTGGGGTTATTTAAAGTACAGGAGTCGCCACCTAATTATTTACGGTGAATTAGGGCACCTAAGGTTAATTAAAATTGATTTTACTTTAAAGTCTACGAAACCAAAATTCTAGGTACGGGTTCAACTAATCTAGAGGGAAGGTATTAGGCATCCTCTAAACTCCATTAATAATGGTTAACCGACCGGACTTATGATTAGTTAGGCTAAGAAATGTTGCTAAGGGTATTTAGGGGAAATATAAGAATGTTGCTTAAAATAAGATTTTAGAAAAAATATAATAATTTGCATAAAAGAGGATTTTAAATGTTATTTCAAAATAAGACTTATAAAGGTTGTTAGAGCTTTGGAGAAAGAATATAATGATGTTGTTTAAATAATACTCATAAATATAACTAAGGCTTTAAAAAATGCTATTTAGAGTAAAGCTCGTACCAAATATAATAATCTTACATAAAAAGGAAACTTCAGATACCAAAAATAAACTTACAAATGTTGCTAAGGTTTGGAATAATAATGCCACTGAAACTTGCAAAATATGAATAAATTTCGCATAGTTAGAAGCTTTTAAAAAGACTAGCCACTTTAAACTTGGGATAAATTATATTATATGAGTAAAATGGTATAGAAAATCTAGACTTATTTTAAAAATAAAATGCATAAAAGTAATGGATTTTCTTCCTCTGACTTTATTTAGTTGTATTCAACTAAAATATGTATAATTTGATAAATCTTGAAGAAATTATTTATAAAAAGTCATTGAATTTATATTTGTGTATTAGTAGCGTTTTGAAATTTTAAGATAGTAAGAATAAAATATGATTTCATTGACTCAAGTACATAATTACGCTATTTGCAAATTAATAAGTAAAATAAATATTAGATGCTATAAATAGTTTGGACATAAAAGAAAAATGAAGCTTATGGAATTAATCGGTCTTTTTTAAATTAACTACCCTTTGACTAAACTAAATTCCATATTAATCTACGGTGGTTCATTTAGCTAAGGAAACAACAAATGAAACGTTAGTGGCACCAATACAAATCAAAATGCATAAAAAATGAAATGAAGGAGCAAATGATGTTAAAATGGGCTGGGCCCACTTTTAAGGACTGCTGCTGTTGTCTTTTTTTTCATTATTGGGCTTTTGGCCCAGAACTTGGTTTTCTTTCCCTTGGCTGCGGATAAGGGTGGGCTGGACAGAGAGAGGATACGTTGGGCTTTTAGCCCAACACCGAATGCGGAGGAAAGCGAATCCCTTGGACTCGTGTGCGATGGTCATGCATAAAGACAAAAGAAAAGGATTAGTATACGTATAAATATTTATACTAAGGCATAAACAATTTTACACTTAATCTAAACAAACACACAAGTTGGGCAAATGAATCACTAAGCGACAGCATAGCATTCAATAGAAACAATTAAGGCCCAAGGAATAATGACGAGAAGTCCAAAATCTATATGGGTCACTTATAAACATTCGGCCTAGGTATAGTATATGTTCGAATCAGTAAAAAAAATCTTAAGTGTGTGATACGATACTCTTTTAATTCGACGACAACTCATGGTAGCGGCTATTCCATCAAGTGTTAGTATATATATTCATTTCAAGCACCAATTTAAGTCGCAAACCGAGGCTGCAGCTCGATCACAAGAATGTGAGAGTCAGCTCATAGCATCTGAATGCTTCTTTTAAGAGCAATGCAGTAACTGATGATCAAGCTATAACAAGCAATGCCAATAAGCAGCCGTAGATAGCAGCTGCCAAGTAGCAGCATGATGAAACAAACAAAAAGGTCAACTATAGGCAACCATAAGCAGTACTTTGAGCCTCAGACAACAGCAGTTACATCAAAAGATAGGTCTATCAAGTGTAGAATTTGTTGGCTTAAATCAACAGCTAATCCATCAAGATATAACACTTTTAAGATCAGCAAGCGTGGCAGCAAACAACATCGACAAAATGGTAAATAGGGAAAACAGCAAGTTTATCCTAAAGTGTGACAGCAACATAGAAGCCTCAAAATACAGCAACAAATGGCCAGAAATGCAGCAGAGCAATAGTCTTAAAACACAGCAGCTATGGCCTCAAAGTTACATCAAGATGGGCCTAATTTCCCAAAGTTCAACTCGAGTCCTACTATTCTAACTCGTGCAATATCCTCAAGTGCATAAACAGGTTCGAGTTTACCAAAGGAACAACCATATAAAGTGTAATTAGTAGGTTTGCTATCCAGGCATCATCACATGACTTTATTAAACTTAACAGGATTTAGACAGAAGTTTTCAGCCATTAAACTGGTTTTAAGGCCCCTTTTAAAATATTCAAAGCATGCTCTGATGGGCTTCATACTGAACTGGCAGCAGGTAGATGATCTCGGTTTCATATTTTAAGAGAAAACACATGGCACTCGGGATATCAAATTAATCAATTAAAAATCAAATGACATGCCATTCCAATCCTCAACAAATGTAGCTATATATGCAAGGAACATAGGAGACTTACTTGTCTAACCCTAACTGTGTTCCGAAACTAAACTAATCTATAACGAAGTTGACATACGTACAGAAACTTAATGAAAAGGGAATAAACTGAGATGAGGAAGAAATCACAACTCGACAAGACGATTCGCAACACTGATACAAATCTGTATAACCAACAGGTTGTCGACCTAAAGCTGACTTATAACTTAATCAAAATATACAAACCAGTTTCAAAATCCACATGACTAATCTTCCAAACGCATATAAAGCGGAACGACTACAGAATCAAAACGAGACAAGATTAAGTTAAAACCAAACTAATATATGAACCTATAGATATTATTAAGCACTTAACAGAGGTCAAAACTGATCGAACGGGAACATACATAATGCTATTCAACTATTGAGCCGAAACTAAACCGAATTAAGATACGAACATATAAACACTATTAATTACTAAATCGAGATTATATTAGCTAAAACATGAACATGCGTAATACTACTAAACTGCTCAACTGAAATTTAGCCAAACTGAAGCAACAACATACACGAACATCATAGCCTTTAGATTTCGAAATAAAAAGAACACACTGACCTTTTGTGGGTGCAGTGAACTAAGGCGACGAGGTCTCGAATCCACCCTCTCGTATTGATAGATCCGAACTTCGAGCTAAATAAAGTTGATTGAAGGTATTGAGGGCTTTAAAGAACTAAAATTTCATATTTCTTCTTGGGTGAATTGAATGAAAAAGGGCCAGAACCAGGATTCCCCCCCCCCCCCTCTTCGGCTAGGAACTAGAGAGATATTTATAGTGGGTAAAGGCTAGGGTTTTTCGGATTCGAAATTTGGGCGGGGTTTTGAAAATTGAAAAAGATTCGAGATGGAGTCAACTTGTTCAAATCCGAACGTTAGTGCAAACTTGTATGAAAATGGTAAGGCAAAATCCGCCATGGCTGAGAAAGTTTGGACCCGTCCTTGAAATGGAAAGGGAAAGAAGAGAGAGGGCTGCGTGTTTGCACTAAAATGGGTGGCACAGTTCTGCCATGGTTGAAGGTGGTTTGTATGTTAGCTAGAGATGGAAAGAGGGAGGAGGAACGAGAGAGATGAGAGAAAAAAAAAAAGAGGCGGCTGAAGTTTTTTTTTTTTCTTTTGTTCATTAGGTTTAGGGATGAAGAGGAGAGGCTGGGCCGGGTCGGGTCGGGTAGGCTTAGTGCTAGTGGGCTGGTCGGTGTTGTTGGGCTGGTCTGTTGGTCCGAAAATGTGGGCTGGTCCGTTTGGGCCATTTATTTGGCTGAAATTCCTCTTCCATATTAATTATCTTGGGCTTCTAATTCAATAACTAGTACAATATATACATATGAAGACAATTAGTAATTAATATGTGGAAAGTAAAGGATTTAATAAAGTAAAATTAATTTAACAAGTACAAATCCTAAAATGAAACGATGACGAACCATTTAGAATTTGTGATAAAGTAATAATAGTAATGTTGATAGCAGAATAGTGAAAATTAATAATAGTGAAAGATAAAGTGTTTATCTCGTCAATAAATTTAGAAGTTCCAGGAAGTAAATTGAAATAAAGGAGGGACAAAATTTGGTGTCAACAACAACAATACAAATTTGTACCACAAGCTATATAAATTGTACCCTTTATTTTATTCTTCTTTTTCCAATTATATATTCTATTATATATAAGTATCTTAAGAGGACTAACACAACATTGAATAGTTGTACTAGAAGCTATATAAATTGTACACTTTAACACAGCAATGAATACTTGTACCAAAAGTTATATAAATTGTACACTTTAACCAACTACTTCTTTATCCCACGTGAACATATGTCATAGTACTTTCGATTATATATAAGTGTCTTAAGAGGACTAACACAGCATTGAATAGTTGTACCAGAAGCTATATAAATGGTACACTTTAACACAACAATGAATACTTGTACTAAAAGTTATATAAATTGTACACTTTAGCCAACTACTTCTTTATCCCACATGAACATATGTCATAGTACTCAATATTTATTCTCTTCTCATGTATACACGTATGCACTTCAATTTTAATTCTCCGACACATTTATTTCCTTCGTGCACTTTTACTTGTTCACTTTTGACTTTTCACGTTCTTTAACAATTAATAAATGAAGTACTCCCTCCATCCCATAATATGGCTAAATTACTAAAAATATATGTCCAGAGGACTAACACAGCATTGAATAGTTGTACCAGAAGCTACATAAATTGTACACTTTAACACAGCAATGAATACTTGTACCAAAAGTTATATAAATTGTACACTTTAACCAACTACTTCTTTATCCCACGTGGACATATGTCATAGTACTGAATATTTATTCTTTTCTCATGTATACACGTATGCACTTCAATTTTAATTCTTCGACACATTTATTTCCTCCATGCACTTTTACTTGTTCACTTTTGACTTTTTACGTTCTTTAAGAATTAATAAATGAATTAATCCCTCCGTCCCATATTACTTGGCCACATTACTAAAAATATATGTTTAGAGGACTAACACAGCATTGAATAGTTGTACCAGAAGCTATATAAATTTTACACTTTAACACAGCAATGAATACTTGTACCAAAAGTTATATAAATTGTACACTTTAGCCAACTACTTCTTTATCCCACGTGGACATATGTCATAGTACTGAATATTTATTCTCTTCTCATGTATACACGTATGCACTTCAATTTTAATTCTCTGACACATTTATTTCCTCCGTGCACTTTTACTTGTTCACTTTTGACTTTTCACGTTCTTTAAGAATTGATAAATGAAGTAATCCCTTCGTCCCATATTACTTGGCCACATTACTAAAAATACATGTCCAGAGGACTACCACAACATTGAATAGTTGTACCAGAAGCTATATAAATTGTACACTTTAACACAGCAATGAATACTTGTACCAAAAGTTATATAAATTGTACACTTTAACTAACTACTTCGTTATCCAACGTGGACATATGTCATAGTGCTGAATATTTATTCTGTTCTCATGTATACACGTATGCACTTTAATTTTAATTCTCCGGCACATTTATTTCCTCCATGCACTCTTACTTGTTCACTTTTGACTTTTTAAGTTAAATTGTCTGAGTTTAAGCAACTATTTTTTTTATCCTACGTGAACATATGCCATAGTACTGAATATTTATCTCTTCTCATGTATACATGTATGCACTTCAATTTTAATTCTTCGACACATTTATTTCCTCCGTGCACTTATACTTGTTGACTTTTGACTTTTCAAGTTCTTTCAGAATTAAGAAATGAAGTACTCCCTCCGTCCCATATTACTTGGCCACATTACTAAACTACTTTTTTATCCCACGTGGACATATGTCATAGTACTGAATATTTATTCTCTCCTCATGTATACACGTATGCACTTCAATTTTAATTCTCCGACACATATTTATTTTCTCCGTGCACTTTTACTTGTTCACTTTTGACTTTGCATGTTCTTTAAAAATTAATAAATGAAGTACTCAACATTACTAAAAATATATGTCCAAATTACTTGTTCATTTACAAAACCATGGTAAAATTAATTAAATATTTTCCATCTTACCCACTTCGTCTATACTACTTGGCCACATTATTACTAAAAATATATGTTTAAATTACTTGTTCATTTATAAAAACAAGATAAAATTAATTAAATTTTTCTCATCTCACCCTTAGTAACAAATGTTCTTGAAAATAGTTAATTTTGATTAGAATGTATTTATTGGAGAGCGATAGGCGTCAGATAGTAAAATACATCTTTTATTCATGATTTTCTTAAGGGGCGTACAAAAGAAAAAGTGGCAAGTAATATGGGACGGAGGGAGTATATATTTTACAACGTTGTAAGTCTCAATAGCCTTGGAAAATGATTTGAAAATGAGTAATTATCTTGAAGGGTAAAATTAATAATAAGAACAAAAATTTCTTTCTCTTGATATGTTAATGTGGACAAATAAAAGTAAACGGAGGGAGTGACTTTTATCCCCATTTTTCTTCTTTGTCAATACTTTAAACGTGAAGAGAGGACGAACAATAGCAATGCAAATTTGTACCAAAAGTTATATAAATTGTACACTTTAACCAATTATTTTTTTATTCCACTTGGACATATGTATACACATATGTACTTCAATTTTAATTCTCCTACACATATTTATTCCCTCCTTGCACTTTCACTTGTTCACTTTTGACTTTTCACGTTCTTTAAGAATTAATAAATGAAGTGTATAGTTTATCATAATATCCATATTTATTGATGTATAGTCTCAATAGCCTCAGAAAATAATTTGAAAATGAGTCATTAATGTAAAGGGTAAAATAATAAGAAGAAATATTTCTTTATCTTGATATGTTAACATGGACAAGTAAAAGTGAAGGGAGGGAGTGACTTTTATCCCCGTTTTCCTTCTTTGTCAATGCTTTACTTATTTTACTCTCCTTTGCATTCTCTGATTATTGTTTATTTACATTTATAAAATGTATTACTTTATATTTTCACTTCGGAATTAAAAATTGGTGATTTACGATATAGCATATATTTTTCTAATTTATTGTAATAATTCTTTTTATCTATAATTGTTAATATAAAAGGTTATAATATATTTTTAATTAATTTAAGAAAAATATTTCATTAGTTTTGCTATTAAAAAACCCAATATATACAATAAATAGAAATATTAAAGATATTAAAAGAAAAAAATCTAGAATCAAACTATTAATTTTCCCTCAGATTCTTATTAATTTTAATTTTCACATCGATGATCCGACTCTTTCCATCTCAAAGACTTAATTCCATCATATGTTTTTAATTTTTAAGCTTCATTTTTTAATTATAACTAAAGTGATGGTACATGAAATACATTTTGTATATGTTGCTATATATAATAACAATTAGAAGGTTTTTAAAAGTTATTTTCAAAATACAAACCTTAAAGACTAGTTAATTAAAGTGAATAGACATGTTCGGCTCGTGCATCGCACCATCATGGATTGCTAGTATATAAATAAAATAGCGAATTAGTCACAACCTTGGAAGTTTGTATTTTGACGTACTCCTATTAACTTGACATTTGGTGGGTCCCATAAAAAATTTCCCATTGAGAAATACTTATCACTTTTCCTTGATTATTTTTACAAAATAAAAATATGGGATCATCTAGATGGTGTTTTAGCCGTTTCTTTTTCTATTTTCTGATAAATAAATTTTCAAATAAATTTGAAGAAAAAGTATACGGTTTTTGCATCAGTGATGATAAGGATCACTCTGGTCTTCACGATTAAATATTGGTGATATAATGAATTTACACGTTGACTATAAGACTTCTTCTACATAGGATAAATTTATTATAGGCAGTCATTGCGATTTAATCGCTAGTTGTTGATTACTTGTATTAACTCTCCATTTGAGTTTGCATGTTGGTTCAATGAAACTAGGGTCTTAAATATTGATATTCACTCGACTTAAATTAACAGTATGCTCTCCATCTCAGTTGGGTCTGTTTAAATTTATGGAGTAAATAATCTGTTATTACATATATATGTTGCATGAGTAGTTCTTTTCACATCGAAATTTGCTATTCAAGGTGAGTGAAATATATATAAGTGATGTGTTTAAATTTTAATATTTAATATTACATGACTAATTATGATCTACTTAATTGTTGGTGTCTCAGATTAACAATGACTGCTCAACCCAGTCACTATTATTCTCACTCAAAATAAAATTAAGGGCCTGAATTATGTGGACTGGAAAAGGAATCTTGACATTGTCCTAACTGCTGAGGAGTATAAATTTGTACTTAATGAGTTGTGTCCAGAAAAGCTGGGAGAAAATATTACAGATGATTAACTGAAGCTTACCAGAAATAGGTTAAGGCTGATGAGATCACGCGATGTTACATTCTAGCTTCTATGTCTAATATTTTGCAACATCAACATTAGTCTATGAGTCTGCTTACGACATTCTAGAAAATCTCAAAGAGATGTTTGGAGACCAGACTCGTGCGACAAAACAACATCTGCTATGAAATCTCTTCTGACCAGAAAGATGGCATAAGGTTCATCAATTAGGGACCATGTTCTGAAGATGATAAGTCTTCTGAATGAACTGGAGGTCCTTGGAGCTAATATTGATAAGGATACGCAGGTTGAAATGATACTACATACTCTGCCAGACAGTTTTCAGCAATTTCGCCTTAATTATAATGTCACGACCCAACCCCGTAGGCCGTGACTAGTGCCCGATCTGGGCACCCAAACACACCTATCAACGCTGTCACAAATTATATCAAACACACCCAACATAACGAAGCCGACAAGGTTATTCCAAATTTAGATAATTTCCGAAAATTTCGGTAGAGTTTCCTTGTTTTACCGACTATCCAAAATAACCCCGCGCACGTAAAAATACCAACAAAGGCCACACAGGCCAACAACACAACATATATACAAACGCGGACCGCCGCCGCGGCGAATTGGATCGCCCAAACACAACATATACAAACACAACCGTACAAAAGTAGGCACAACCCACAAAACATGTCCACGAAGACCTCTAAACGTACGTACGTAATCGTATGAACAGGCCCCGCCGTACCCATGAACAATATATACAAATGCAACGACGAACATATATACCAAAAGTATAAGCTCGGAACGAGGGGAGCACTCAAGTAGAAGAAGAGGGTGTCCTAAATTGTGTGGATCACCAACCTGCGTTCGTACTGCACAGCATTAAACGCCCCCCCGAAGAAAGGTCAATACGAAATATGTACCGAGTATGCAAAAAGCGAAAAATGTAATGTACAATCCGAGATCAAATCGAAATAGAGGTACGGTAAAGTAAATGCATTTCCAAAATATCAAATGTTACTTCAAAATATAATTCACAGGCACATGCAGAAATATGGTCGCCCGTCGATGGCGCCATAACACGCATAACACCGTAAGGTTTCAAATCTCCGAATCTCCGTCACATATCACACACAAGATATCGCCATACACAAAGATAACGCCAAACATGTTGAACTAGCCCTCGAGCGAGAGCCTCGGTGAACCATAATCACAAAGATAACACCTAATGTATCATAATGCGCACGATAACGTAACCGGCCCGGAACCGATTTAACGATATCATAGTAAGCACGAGCGGAGTAGTGAGTAATCATATGCATAAAATCGTTATCATAAATCCAAAAGATAAGTAAAATAGTCATATTCGAAATCGGAATAATAATTATCACTTTTGTTTCAAAGGTTATCGAATTCACATAAAAGGGCGTCGGGACCCACGGACGAGTATAGACCCGAACTGAGCCCGCCTATGAAAAACATACTCATTATATATCATACAAAATCCTACGAAAGTTTCAAAGCATTCTGAGCTTTTCTGAGAAAGTTATGAGCGTTTGTAGTTTTTGAATCGCTAATGAATAAGTTCTTTCAAAAAAAAAAATCAGCTTTTAAGTAGTCTTTGCAAATTATTAATTCCAAGGATATAAGGATCAACGTTATGGCATATTAGCACAAGGATACCAAGGAAACAAGTGCGAATCATATACAAGCTCGGATTAAGAGAATAGAGTTTCCTCGAGGCTTGAATCATAGCCTAATTTAACTAAGACATGCCAAAAAGGAAGGTTACTTTACATACCTCAAACGCTCTCCAAAATGACCCAAACTCAAGCTAATCCAATCTATGATTCGGGCTGCCCGCGATCTATAAACAAGCCATAAAATGCCAAACATTAGCTAATGACTTTTAGGCCTTACTTTCCAAATTCGCTCTTAATTCTACAAAAAATTGGGCAGCATTTCCCCTGTAAATAGGCTACCCCGAGAATTCAACTCGGCCAAAACAATCAACAACAACAACAACAACCAACCTAACAACATCAACAACCAATCCAAAAGACAAACCAACAACAATAGCTTTCTTTTCCATTATTCAACAACTTACATAAATTCAATTCGACGACTTACCTTTAAGCCACAACCGACGCTTATACATTCACATACTAACCCAAACCCCTACCAACAATATTTAAGGACATTCTAAGCAATTCATACAACATTTCTAATAATCCAATTTTTTCTCCAATTCTGCCGAAAACAGCCCCAAACCGAGAGCAGCCCTTTAATTTTTTTTCTTCATTTTCAAATCATGATTTGTATCCACAATTTACATTCTAACAATGCTATCTCATCGATATACCAATTACATTAAATATACAATAACCTCCAAAAACAGTCCGCAACATTAACAACATCATTTTGAGTCAACAACCATTCATTTCCAACATAAGATTCATAGCGACGACGATTAGAACATTAAGCGACGTTCATTCGTTCATTGCCATATAATGTGACCCATTTCGATCAATACTAAACAAATACATAGATGGATGATTCTCAATTGTTCTTCACCTTACAATGATCATAATCAACTAACTAAGCATTAATTCATGATTTCAATCACAACACAACAACACCCATTTACACGGCTAGCTCCTCAAGCACACAACCCACTTCCAACACACTATATTTCATGATATTCATCCATATTAACATACTACAATAAGCATAAAACATTTATAACCCATAAAACAAGAGAAATTCTTACCTTTCTCCTTTACTCCACAATAGGCTAGGGTTTCCAAAATATGAAAAATTAATAGGTTGATCGCTCCAACGATGCTTCCACTCTACTTAGGGACCTCAAAATAATGGGTTAACACCAAGAAATTAATTTTTGAAGGCTTGGAAGGGGAGGTGATTTTTTTGGGGTTGAGGCCGTGAGCCTCCTTTGGAGAGGTCTTCAACTTTTTTTTTTTTTTGTCTAAGTGTGTGAAATGAGAGAAAAAGAACTAATGGTCATCTTTATCTAGTGCAAGACTTGGTCAAGGTCCCTTGGCCCACATTAATGTGTTGTCCCAATTAAAATTGAACACCATTTGTGTGGGCCAACCATGGAAATTGTGGATGATTTTCATCTTCCAATTTTTATCACTTTTGGTCCCAAATTTTCCTAATTGTTCCATATCAATAAATTCATGCACAACTTATATCTCAAAATAAAATCGAAGGTCAAGAATCCCGACTTTGTATCCCGGAATAGTTTTGTCCTTAACTTATCATAATTAATCCAGATTGCTCCAATGCACAAAATTACGGGTTCTAACATATAATATGAACAAAATGGTAGCAAAATTGTTGAATGAGCTGCAAGCGGCAAAAACCATTATCAAGCAACAAGTTCCAATTGTAGCACTTAACTTTGAGAAAGGTTCCTCTTCTGAGCCGAAGGTAGACAGAAGAAGAAAAGGACTCGTAAGGCTTTGGGTATTGGAGGTACAACCTGCTGGTGTGAAAAAGCCTAAGGGCAAATGTTTTCACTGCAAACAACCTGGGCACTATAAGAAACAATGCCCAAACTATCTGACCAAGCTGAATAACAAACAAAGTAATTCACATTTACTAGCCGTTGAAACATTTTTAGCAGCGATATCTACTATGTCATGGTGTGTACATTCATGAGCCACTAATCATATCTGCACTTCTTTGCAGGGGTTTCTGGAAACGCGACAGCTAAGTAAAGGTGAAGTTAGCATTTTTTAAGCGGATGGTTCAGGCGTTCGACTCCAGCTCTAGCATTAGGAAATATTAAAATATCGTTTGGAAGCAATAGAGTATTAATTTTAAAAGACACGTTATATGTACCTTCCGTTAAAAGGAATTTGATTTTGCTTTTTAGCATTTTAAGAGATGGTTATGATGTTAATTTTTCTGATAACGGATCCGTTATTAGCTGTAACAAACACTTTATCTCTTCGGGTACATTGATTGATGGTCTTTTTATTGTTGATATGTCTTCTAAACTGCTATAACCAATAGAATTGAACAATATTTATCGTTCACATAAGAGAAAACGTCCTTATGAATAGAGTGAAACTTATTTATGGCACTTGCGTCTAGGTCATATAAATCTAGATCGGATTTCGAGGTTGGTCAAAGATGGACCTTTAGATTCATTAAAAGTGGAGGCACTACCAACCTGTGAATCCTGTTTAGAGTGTAAAATGACCAAGAGACATTTCCCTTCAAAAGGAAATAGAGCAAGTGATAAATTAGAATTAATTCATTCTGATTTGAGTGGTCCAATAAACGTCCAGGCAAGAGGTGATTTTAAGTATTTTTTGACTTTCACAGATGACTACTCAAAATATGGATATATTTATTTGTTGCGCCATAAGTCTGAATGCTTTGACAAGTTCAAAGAATTTAAGACACAAACAGAGAAGCGTTATAATAAATACATCAAGACATTAAGACTTGATAGTGGTGGTGAGTACCTTTCTGTGGAGTTTATTAATTACTTATCAGAATGTGGAATTATGTCTCAATTATCTGCACCTAGAACGCCACAACAAAATAGTGTAGTAGAAAGAAGAAATAGAACTCCCCGTTCGGTATACACACTCGGGAAAATCTTATGATAGGATCCCTGAGGAGCCTAATATCAAACCTATCAATTACAACCAAGCACTATAAGATAAAGATGCCGATATATGGCTTGCTGCAATGAAATCAGAGATGGAGTCCATCTACTCTAATCAAGTATGGGATCTCGTAGAACCACCGAAAGAAGTCAAAACTATTGGCTGTAGGCGGATCTATAAGAAAAAGAAAGGAGTAGACGGAAAAGTGAAAACTTTTAAAGCTAGGCTTGTAGCAAAAGGATTTACTCAAAAAGAAGGGATCAATTATGAAGAAACTTTTTCGCCGGTAGCCATGATCAAGTCTGATGTATGCGATGTTGTGCAATAGACCTTATATCTGTTTTGATGTAGACATGGTTAGCATATTTCAGTCTAATCCTGGACGATTGGACTGCAATTAAGCATATAATCAAGTACCTGAAAAGAACTAGGGATTATATGTCAGTCTACCATTCGGACGATCTTGTGCCAATTGGGTATATAGATTTCCTGTCGGATAAGGATTCTAGAAAATCTACCTTAGGAAATGTATTTACCTTAGGAGGTGGAGCCATATATTAGAGGAGTATCAAGCAATCTTGTGTTGTTGATTCCACCATGGAAGCCGAATATGTGGCAGCCTCTGAGGCGGCCAAGGAGGCAGTATGGCTGAAAAACTTCCTGAAAGAAATGGATGGTATTCCCTCGATACTAGCACCAATGACACTTTATTGTGATAATAGTGGTGCTATTGTAAATTCGAAGGAACCACGAAGCCATAAAAGGGCTAAGCACATTGAGCGTAAATACCGCTTGATTCGAGAGATAGTGTAGAGAAGTGATATGGTAGTTATGAAGATTGCGCCAGAGAAAAACTTGGCAGACCCGTTTACAAAAAGCTTACCGCAGAAGACTTTTGATAGACATGTAGAGGGAATAGGTGCTAAAGTTGTAGATGCATGGTTATGAGTCTAAGTGGGAGATTGTTAGGATATACTATGAACCATGTGTTTTGTTATAGTATTCTATTATACTGACTATATAAAATAAACTTTCTTGTTCATTAAATGTACTTATACTCTTAATCTTGATATAATTATTATGAGCAGTTCATGTTGTTTGTTATTTTGATTTATTAAAAGGTGAGATTCTTTCATGGATCAATATGCTTGGTAAATTGAATGATGACAAGATGCGTTTGTGAAATAATAGTTAGTTGATAGAATCCATGTCTCGGTCTAGAGATTGATGATACCCCTTTATGAAAGCTTATAAGTTTTCATGCGTAAACCTTGCATGTGAATTTTATATCCGACACATGAAATAAGTTTAGCGAAAGTCTAAAGGAATTAATCAATATATTAATTGTCAGTAATTTAATTTAATAGATTGGTATCTGTAATCTTAACATGGGGAGTTAAATAAGCTTTTAATGGAAGAGTTCGAAATTGAACTGAGGAGTACAATTACGAATTTTTAGTGGAATAATTCGTAATTTATTATGGTAGGATTAATTCAGCAAGAAACGAATTAATGCCATAATAGGGAGCCTTATTAATTAATTCTGTGGTCACTGTTGTGCTCGAATAATTAGGATTTACTGAATTTAGTTTTCTTGGTGGAAAAGACAAAACAGTTACGGTTGGAAAACTGTTATGGTAGAAAAACCATTATGGTTGGGAAACCGTTATGTTTTGTAAAACCGTTTTAAGACCCTAAAGCTTTTCTATATAAAGGGTCTTTCTTCCATCTTTAATTCACAAGAATTTCTAGAGGAAAAAAAAATTAATTGCCCAAACAAGTACTACATATTCTAAGAATTATTCGGGTAACACAACAAAAGACCGTAGAACTGGAGGTCCAACTTATTGATGACTTTTGTTCAGGCTTCAACATGTATTTCCGTTTATACTTTATGTATCTCGGTTTATACTTTATGTGTCTCAGTATTGCTAGTTGTCTAGATTACATGTGAGCTGTTTCTGAAGTGCTTCCGCATTTATAGCATGCTATTTTCCAACAAAAATAATCTCACATTTTATCATGAGATTATTATCCTTATCCCACCAACCAAACGTTGACCCTAAGTACATAATTGGTGACCTCTCGTGTAATTCAGAGGAGTGTCCACCTGAGCTCGGGCAAGTACAAGTAGTCAACTCTGTGTCATAATTTATAGCACCTAAGGATTACGAAAAATATTCGTTGAAAAATAATTACAGTATTTTGTTTACTTATTCGTTGGTGTTTGATAAGTAAGTGTCACGGCCCAACCCCGTAGGCCGTGACTAGTGCCCGAGCTGGGCACCCGTACACACATCAACAGAAACAACACACAAATAACTTATACCTATACAGAGATCAGACGTCAGACCATAGCTAGCATACTCAGATCTTATACATACGTAAAAATAAAACGTCGCCCCCCAAAGGCCACGTATACACATATACGTAACGGACATAAGCCGTTAAGGCTACCATAATACGGCTGGGGACGTCCGTATCACAAGTCATACGACACAACCGAACAAAGGACTACCCACAACCCACACATATATGTCTACGGACCTAAGAATCATAACAAAATCATGTGACGGACGGGGGCCCCGCCGTACTCCCCCGAATAAACATATACATATGTACAATAACGTAACGGACCAAAGTATAGGCTCGGAACAAGGAGCGCTCCAAGATACCGAACAAGAACCCTAAGTCGGTGGATCATCCAAACAAGTATCCGCACCGCGCGGCATGAAACGCGGCCCACGGAGAAAGCGGGTCAAGACGAATATGTACCGAGTATGTAAAGCATGAAATACAAATAAAACGAGGTCATAACCGAAGTAAAGAGTATAGAAAGTAAGCACACAACGAATACCGAAGGGCTTGCATCTGAAATACAGATCGTGCATAAGTAGTACAGAAAATAAGTATAATAATCAGAATGTCAAAATGCTTCAAGTATAATAATCAGAATGCCACAATGCTTACTCCTGAAACATAAGTCATGCATGTCAATATCAGATATCATATGCACACATATCATGTCCCGCCTACAGTGAGGGACTCGGTAAATAAGATCATATGCCATCATATTATCATATCACATACCACATATGGTCCGTAATGGGACCCGGCGGACGGAACATGGTCGCCCCTCCTGTCTCGGGTGCCATAACTCATCATACTTCGGAAGGTTGCATATCTACGAACACATCATACTCCGTATCACATCATACTTCGTAACACATCATACTTCATAACACATCATACTTCATAAACTCATCATATTTCGGAATATAGCATAGTGCGTACGATAACATACCGGCCCGGGACTCGGCGAAGGAAGTAACAATAGTGTGCACGAGCAGAATCGTGGGAAACCATATGCAATGGAAAACATTCACAAAGACCCAATAAAATAATCAAAACGAACTATCATTTATAAGCCAAGACAATAGTCAAATCAGATTTCTCCCGAATGTCACTTGGGAACATATCAAATAGAACTTTAGAAATCATAGTTACGTATCAAAATCATATGCATAAAAATCCTCATTTCAGACTCAACAGATAAATAAGTAACCATACTCGGGGGTCGGGATGATAGCCATGTTAAGTTCATTCAAAAGTCGTTATAACTATGCAAGGGAAAGTCACGGGACCCACGGACGAGCGTCAACCCAATCCGAGCCCGCCTATGGAAGACATAATCATTATACGCTACCGAATCTCCTACGAGCATATCGAGGCGATCCGGTTCTGTCTACGAAAGTTAGGGACACTTTTAGACATAGAATCCTTTAAGATCAAAAATTCTTTTTTTGCACATTGAAATCCAAACATACAAAAGACATAAAGACCATAGCTCAATTACATTAAGAGTGCAGACATCAAAAAGTGAATAAGAATCGTAGACATACTCGGATCGCAAGAATAGAGTTACCCCGAGGCTCGTATCATAGCCTACTTACAACTGACATGCCAAAAGAAAGAAAGGGATAAGCTTCACATACCTCGTCCGCTTCCTAAGCTAATCCAATTTTAAGTCTCGGACCTTCCAAGATCTACAATAATGTCATTGGGCACCAAACATTAGCCATAGGCACTTAGAAATCCAATTCTAAGCCAACACTTTATTTACAGAAATTTGGGCAGCACTTCCCCTGTAAATTCAATACCCCGAGAATTCAACTCGGCCAAAATCAACAACAACCATACTAACAACATCCATGAGTGATTCAAAACGCATTCTAACGTTAATAATTCCTTTCTACACAATTCGGCAATATTTCATTTATATTCAAATAAACTACATACGATCAAGCCAATACCAATGCTCACATATTCAATTAATAATCCGCAACCATTCAAACAAGATTTAAGAACCTTCCAAGCAATCCATACAATATTCAAAACAATCCATCCAATATACCATAGAACCCGAAACCACCAATTTCCATAGGGACAACAACAACACATTTCTTTCTTCCAAATTCATCAACGACACCAATAATCCTCACATTAACAACATTATTATCATAACTACAAGAAACCATATTGCAATCACATTAGCTTCTACAATAGTTCCCAAACGGTTTCACTCCAATTTGTACCATCCAACACCTTCATTTTCATCACATAATTCATAACAACAACAACTAAAATACTAAATAACATTAGTTCTTCACTCCTCCACCACACTACATATACACGGCCACACACAACACATCATGTTTTCATGAATTTCATTCATTTCCACCATCCACAACATACACAAACCATGCATAACCTATGGAAATAAAGATTAAATCTCACCTTTTCCATTCAACTTCTCCCTCGGCTAGAGTTGGTGAATTGCAACAACGAGCGGTTTAATTGCTCCAACAACTTCTCCATGTTATAGAGGACCTTCCAATTGGTAGGAAAGCTAGGAGAAATTATTTTTTGACCACGGTTTTGTGGCACCATATTCGGCCAGCCTTGGCCGAATGGTGTTCTCCATGTTTCTCTCCAAGCTTCTTGAAATTTCCTAAGTGTAGAAGATGAAAAATGTGATTAATTAGTCCTCCTCCACTACATATATAATTCATCAATGTGGCCTATGGTCCACACCATGTGGCCGGCCACATGGCCTTTATTTTCATAAAATGGCCAACTTTCTATAATTAACTTTTGGCCCCAAATTTTTCTTAATATTTCCATCCAATAAAACCATAAACAACTTATACCTTAAAACAAAGTCGGAAAATAGCCTTGTCATTAACTTTCCGCAATTAGCTCGGAATGTCCCGACGTACAAAATACGGGATATAACAGTAAGTAAGAAAAATAATATTATCCAAAAAGCAGTTTAATGTTATCTAAAATATATTATGGGGTGAGAGTGCAGGTCAGGGGTGGCAGCTAGGGCGAGGGGGTCAAGAGGTGGCGGGAAGTAGGGGCTGAGGTGTTAGGTGGCGGGGGAGGCAATGAGCTTGGATCTATACCAAACATACCTAGATGAAAAGAAAAAAAAAAGGAGCATCATACTGCTGAAGGATACTCAAATAACGAGATTTGATGTGTACAGCGTTTTGTGTATAATAGATAAGCTAGTGTAGCACATCATATTTGATAATCTACTAAATCTATATATAATATAAAGCTAGGCATAGACAAGGTGATGTGGCACCTCTCTATGACCTAGAAAACCATTTATCCTTTTTCTCCTTTTTTTGGCCTATTCTCTAATTATAAAATAATAAATAAACTCTAATTATCTCTTAACTATTGGCTCAATAATGGACAACTGAAAGGGCTTACTCAATTTAATATGACAGGAATTTTAAACCAAAAAGTCACGTCTCTAATTAAAAACTTATGGAAGCAATTTAGAGTTACAACGCTAACGGTTAATTGATTAATAAGAATGAATAACAGCCGGTCATTATAATGAAAGAAACTGACAGGCCACATTCTATTCCTTCATCAGAATAAAAGCCAACTTTTCCTGATTGTTGTCAAATCGTCCCCGTGAGGTTCCACGTAGCTCTTCCACCTAAGGGTGAGTATCTTCTTAACTTACAGTTGTTGCTTTGTCTACTCGGTTTAATTAATTATGTGTGGTAGTTTGCAGGTTTGGTGAGAAGCAAATAGATTGCCGTACATATTCTGTTATAGAGCATAGCGTAGATGGGCTATTTTTTTTTAGTAAAATTGTGAAATAGCGGTTGGGTATTACTTAATCCAATGTAATGACTTACTATAAGCTTCTTGTGCAGCGTTAATTGAACAAATTAAACAGCAGGATTTTGTAGAGAATTTCTTCCACATTTGTTTTCCTCCCTTTTTGTGTTATGAATTTCTATTTCACAACGTCTATATATTTTCATGAATTCCCGAGTCCTGGCAGTTGTCATAATTATTTTAAATCCAGGGGTTTATAAGGATCATGGTTACCGTATGCTTTTATGCAGTGGAGCCATGGAGGGCTGAATCAAATGAGGTCTGTTGCAAATGCATGTTACTCTTTCGTTTCTTTTCCCTTCTTCTGATCAACTATTTTTTGTATTTTGTATTTGCAATGTGTGTTACATACTTTGTCGTTACATAGAAGTGTTTGATATGGTGACACTATTTTTTGAAAATTTGTTTTCCCTTTATTGGTTCTTCATCACGTTGAATGAGAAAATTATAATGACCTACTTCCCACTCCATTTAACTTATTATTATAAGAATAATTGTCGTAATGACTCTAATTTTTTGATTTTCTTTTCATTTCCTATGATTAATGTTCATTATTTTGTGTAATAATGTGCAAATATTATTCCTATATATTACGTTACAAACAAATCCAACTATCACATTATTAATCCTGTTAATTACTCTTTCTTTCCACTCTTTACTCCATTTCTTAGGAATTAATGTAGTATTCATTTGGAATGCAAAATATGTATACTCTTTAATGTTTTTGTATACAAAAAGAGTGTTCACTCATCAAGAAAGAATTAACCTTACTTTTCCAAATTTGTCTTTATTAAGTATTAAATGATCAAATCTCAATACCTATTTAATCAGAGCATATTAGTCAAATTACCTATTTTTGCCTAAGAGTTAGTATTTTCTTAAAGGATGTGCAAGTGACTAAGTGAACACTTTTTTTGAACTGGAGGGAGTAGAAGCCAAGCAAAACTAGGAGATTTGGGTATCCGTACACGCCAATTTTTTCTTTTCTTGCACCTTTAATTACCTCCTTCCGTTCCAATCCTCTCCCATGTAGCTATTTCTCTCTTTTGCTTTCTTTTAGTTTTTATTTTCAAATGCATTTTCTTTCTTACCATCCTTTGTTTCCTAATTTTAATAATTTTTTTTTTATTTTTTTATTTTTTTAGTGATCTTGATATGACATTCCTTTAGGTTGGTGAACAAAAGAAAACAAGAAAGTAAAAGGGGATGAAGTTAGCAAAGAGGAGGAAGAAGTAGGAACATATAAATTGATGCGAAAAATTAAGTAACTCGGATGAACGACTTCGAATAACAAATTGTTCATAAAAGATAGGTTATTTCATTGAGTTTTTTCTTTTCATTTTCTATATTTCTTTTTATTTCCTTCTTTTATTTTTTTATTTTATTTAGAGAGATTAAAACTGTCAATCTTGTGAAAATAAGTGTCAAGAAATCATACTAAAAATATAATTAAGAAAAGGGCCAGAAAGGAAGAAGAAAAAGATGATCACATCTCAAGTTTACATTCGGATAATTTTAACATTACTATCTTTTTCTTTTTCGTTATATTTACTTTTACCATTTTACTTTTTCAGGTTCACATATATTGATTTCTTATATAAGTTATGTGATATTTAGCCTAATCGTAAATTTTTTTTATGAAACATATGAAATATGTGTGATTAATAAAAAATAGCCCTTTTATAAAAGTAATTAATGACATTAATATTCAACTTTATTTCAGCTTTTTTCTCATAACCGCACGAAGCGCGGACAAGTATGATCTTATCATACTAAGCTACGTCTGATAGTTATTGTTTTGAGTAAGTTCTTTACAATATAAGCAGATAAATAATTAAGTCGTCCTTGACCAGTAATCCGCATGATGTCTAAGCAATTTCACATAATTGACCCGTGAACTTTTAGGCAAGCAATAAGAAATTAGGCTTTAAGCAACAATCTTTTTGAAAAATTGGCTTTAAAAAATGCCTAGCAAATTAAATGGATCCAAGTATCACTTAGTATAGTATAATACTTGATGGTATCCCCCTCACCCCTCCATTATCTATTTTATCTTCATTGACTTGCCCTGTCAATTGCCAATTGCCAATTGCCACCAAACCAACAAGTGCCAATTACTAACACAACCTTTAACACTATACAATGGTAATTATTTAGTTCCATGACTCCATCTTGTTACGTCTTGTTACCAAAGTAGAATAAAATAAAAAAACTTTTTGATACCAACAAAGGCCGTTTTCACATTCCACTCAATGTCATTACTTGATTTAGATTAGTAAAGTGGAAAAGCAACGATTATTCAATTATTTTAGAGTTGACTCATGAGCATATTATCGGGCGCAATCTAAGGCTACGTGTTTATGTATTAACTATCCATGACGAACCATAGAGAATATATTTTTGGATAGGCACTACTCATAAGTTGTTGGGTATTATACTATTATACGTTCATAATGGAGTAATAGTTTCTTTTTGGATAATGATGGTGCTAGGATCATTGGATTATAACTTTGGCATACTAATGAAGTGAGTCTCCAGTAGAGAAAAGTGCTGGTAGAAAGGTAGCTCCTTGATTTTCTTTTTATGCCTTTTAGGATGAGCTAACTTAATTCACAAACTTGATTCAGTAGGATTACTTTAATTCACTTTTTCCATTGTATTTGGTCCATGGGACTTGTGGAAATTATGAAGGAAAAAAAAAAGGAAAAGTCTAAATGGCTTATAACGGACTTAGTGATTTTACATAATGTTGTTGCTATATATCCTCTTCAATTTGTACATTAGTTAACTTGTTTCGCATTCTTTTGGTAGGTTATTAATTGCCCAATTCTAAATATATTTTTCTCTCTTCCAGTTTCATGGGGCCAACCTATGGCAGAGCTAACCCTACAAATACATCGAATTCACTATGTTCTTAGCGGTCGTAAATTGAATTAAGATCTACGTATAATTTTTATAATCTGGTAGTGCGCTGAAAGGGGTTGATTTTGTTGAAAGTTGATGCTTTTGTATTTGGGTCGAGTAGTATTTGGACATGAACTAAGATGAAATCATATATTAAACTGTTTAATGATAAAAATACCATTTTAAAAAATAAATAATTAATGTATAACAATTCCTTATTATTAAGAATCGCACATCAATGCTTTCATTATTGATTACCGCATAAACTTCCTACACTGTAAATAAATCCCGTATAACTAGTAAGTGAATCAAATAATCCATGAATTCATACAGTAAGCTATGCAAATTCAGTCAAATAGTCAATCAATTTCAAACATTCCTTCAAAATGTGGGCATCAAGACTTCCAAAAGGAAGTTATTAGTTGTTCATGAGTCATGACCACCTGATCTTAATAGTAATATGGGGCTGTTAGAAAATTACAAGAGGAAAACGAAAATAAAGAAGGCTTGAGGCGTGAGAACAACTTTTCTGTTAAGATATTGCCCGTATCCTTGCTATACAATCAGGATACAACAAGCCACAAATATGATACTTGCTGATTTTTCGATTGTAAGTTTCATAAATTTAAATCAAATAAATCGATTTTAATCGTTATAGAAATAAAATAAAATAATTAATTTATTATTCGGCAAGGACTTAATACATATATATATATATATATATATATATATAAAGTTTTATACTATCAAATACATGATAATATTTTTTTAATCAAATATAATGAGTAGACAAGGACTTAAAAAAGGGCCAAATATGGCTTCACCCATCGATGTGTTAGAAAAATATTATTTTCTATTTAATATCTCAAAAATAAAAGGATTATTTCTAAGGTTTTTATTGGCTTTCATACAAAAGAAATAATTTTATTCATTATTTTAATACTATATTAATGACTCTTTAATAGGCTAATTATTGTATAATATTATATGAGCTTTAATCCTTAACAGACAATTTGACTTGGTCTTTGAATTCAAGTTTTGCAAAATATAACATATGACTTAAATTGCCTTGAATGGCCTTTTAATTATGGTCTAATAATTGGACGTTTTCAATCAGCAATAAGGGTCTGTTTTCAGCTATTTTAGTTGTTCTTTTTCTTATATATACATATATTCTTATGTGCTGATAAAGTGACAGTGATGAGTAAAACAAAGAAAAAAAATTTCTCTTCTTATTTCTTTTGTAGTGCTGGGTTTCTTTTTGGTCAATGCTCGTTGGGATTCTCATTCTAATTTTGTATTAAGAAATTATTGAATCACAGGTGATACACCAGATTTTGTGTGAAATATCATTTATAAGGACAGTGTATTAATTGACACGCCTCAAGCTATGAGATTGTTCAAGAATTCAGTACAGTGTTCGTGATTAAGTATTTTCCGTAAGATTTCCAACAATCTTAAGGATATTTCTCACTCTATTAACTCTTACGGAAAATATAAAGAGAATAAACATTAACGATACCATCTAAGTTAAAGGGTATGTTTTACGAATTATATTATGATGGAAAATATATGTATAACTATCTAAAAGGAAAGTAGTAGTGGTCTTAATATGATTAATTTATACTTTTATTCGAGATTTTTAAGTTGTGCTTGGAATGTAAAAATTATGAATGTGTTTATTATGATGTTCTACAGGTTTGAGATAATGAGGTGACAATTTTTATATTGGATAATGTATTGAATTACTTAGACTCTGAAATTAATCATGCTTTTGTCTTGGTCAAGACTTTTATTTGGAGATAAAGTCCCTAAACTATGTTAATTTTTTGGTTAAAGAATTTAAGTTGTCTTCAATTCTAAACAAAGTTGAGTGTGTGGATCTGTGTACACCGTATGTGATTGTTGATTTTTTGAGGTGGAAGAATGATTAATTTATTATAGCTTATAATTAATTTGGTGATATTGGAGTATTATTAATACCTATAAGTCTCCTCTCGTTATATTTGAAATGTTTAGACATAATTTGTTGAGACTTGAGATATTTTACAGAATATAAATCATGAGGCTCACTAATTGTGAAGGGTATTGTCCTTCAACTATTTTTTTCTTTCATAACTATGTCTTCATGAAGTATACTTGGTGAGTAAAATGTTTTAGCTCGAAAAATAATAATATATGAGATGGTCAATTATTCCTGATTGATGATTTCATTCTGATGGTCTTTCGTAGAAATAATATTGTTTTGGTGTATGGCAAAATAAGCCATCGTGTCCCTTAATGTAGAAGAAGATTCGGATGATGATAATCCCGCTAAGCAAAAATATATTTGACGAAGCGGATGATGTAATGTAAGTATGTAACTATTGTGGTCATTTCACAAGTGATTTTTATGACTAAATATGAGAGATTGGGTGTTAGACGAGTTTGGTGCTACTAAGCATCTTTGTGCTAACAAATAATTTTGTGGTTTAAACCCAAGTTGAAGAAGAAGAGTGATGTATTTATCTTGGTGATTCAAGAACTTGAGTAGTACTTTTTGAAAAAGGAAAGGTTCTATATATATATATATATATATATATATATATATTTGAGAATAATAAGGTTTTGTTAATCAAAATAATATTTTTGTGAGCAATGAATATTGTAACCATAGTTTATTTGTGCTTACTATTTTTTTAAATAAATGACGGACATATTAGTATCGACACCTATTTTTTTTTCACATTGATTTCTTATAATGTTTATTGTTGATGACGTGGTGTGAGTAAATTTTAAATAATTACTTGAGTGAAATTATATTATTAAATTGTTATTTATATGATGGATGTCTTATGAGAAATTAGTAATACTCCTTATTATTATGAAAGTATTATGCCTTATCTTAAAATATTTGAAAATGTGGGGGTTACGATGTCTTATGAGTTATGGAAATATTATTCCCTTATCTTAAAATTTTGAAAATGTGGGGGTTATGTGTCTTACTAGAATTATGTTGAGAGAATTTTTTAAAAGATAATATTTTATTTGATATTATTATTCAAAGGATTTTTGAAAACAATGTTTTGGAAAGAAGCCATTGATGATGAGATCAATTCTATTTTTGGAAAAATAATATTTGAGAGATACCATGAATCATGGAATTAAATGGATTTTCCGTTGTATTAGAGAGATACAATGATGATATGGATCTTTGATTCATTATATTAAAATCTACTAGAAAACTATGTGTTCACTCGCGGAGATGTAGGCCAACTAAATGCTTAATTACTATATAGATAATGATATTTGAATCGGTGTTTTGAGTTGGTCAAATACATGGTATCGGTGGTTAGCAACTACTTAGCATGTATTATATTGAAACAAAGTCAATATTATTTGTGCTTCTATTACAGTGATAAAGCAACATTAAAAGAGAAACTATACCATGTATACCGAGGCTGACCAATATCTAATGGACTAAAAAGAAATATCGAGGGGAGACTTTGTCAATCGGGAGAAGATCAACAAAATGATGGTAACTCAACCTATGTGATTAGAGATCCTATGAATTAGGTTCATAATGGGTAATAAATGTCATTAGTTGATCAAAGCGCATTATTAAATTACGTTTCTTCCAACGGCCTGAATACAAAGGCATTTAAGGCATAGCTGAAAATATTGAAGTATAAACTTTAATGCATTACTATATCCTTTATAAATGAGATTGCCTCAGTACAATTTGATGTGGACTGAGTAGAATGGTGTCATTCTATGAAATTGCGACGATTTCTGTAGAGACTCATTTAATACTTCAAGACACGCAGTATTTGCCCTCTAGCGAAATTGTATAACTTACAAAGATCAAGGCTTAGTAAACGGAATAATAAAGACTTATGCTTATAAAAGAGTTCTCTGCTTTGTCAGAACTTACCAATTATTCTATAAGCTTAATCTTATTTTATCTAGGTCCAATTTATATTCTAATGGCTAATTGTAGGGGATTCCCACGCATTGTATTCATATATGTAAACCCAACAAAACGTCTTATTTTACTTATTTTATTATTTTTGGGGGATTGTTAGAAAAATATTGTTTTCTATTTAATATCTCAAAAATAAAATAATTATTTCTAAGGTTTTTATTGGCTTTAATACAAAAGAAATATTTTTATTTATTATTTTAATACTATATTAATGACTCTTTAATAGGCTAATTATTGTATATAATATTATATGAGCTTTAATGCTTAACAGACAATTTGATTCTGTCTTGAATTAAGTTTTGCAAAATATAATATATGACTTAAATTGCCTTGAATAACCTTTTAATTATAGTCTAATAATTGGACGTTTTCAATCAGCAATAACGGTATGTTTTCAGCTATTTTGGTTGTTCTTCTTCTTATATATACATATTTTCTTATGTGGTGATAAAGTGATAGTGATGAGTAAGACAAAGAAAAAAACTTTTCTCTTCTCATTTCTTTTATAGCGCTGGATTTTTCTTTTGGTTAATCTTTATTAGATTCTCTGTGTTTTATCTTTGAGAAGAACAAGTTGAGGTAAATATCATAGAACGATTTCTGATAAGCTATATACTCTACCTGTCCCAATTTATGTGATGCTGCTTTTTTCTAAAATCCGTCAAAAACGATACATCATTCTTGTTGAAAAGCGATTTAGCTTTAAACTTTCTTTCTGACTTAATAACAATTTAGATGATCTATAACCACACAAATATCTTGAACATTTTGGATCTTAAGATTAGCTAACTCTTTTTTTTAAATATAAAGATCAGGTCGAACTATGTCTCACTTAAAAAATTGAGGTAACAAACTATCAAACAGAGGCATTAAAGTAGGAAGATATTTTGAGACGATTTTTTCCTTTACATTGTGGCTTGTCAATTTTGCTTTAAACACTACCAATGAATTATAAGTGCAAGTTTTCAAATCCAAATCGAACACCAATTACATAGTACTAAGAAGAAACAAAGAAAACATAATTTTCTTCTAATAGGGCCCCATACATAAACTAAATCTCAGCAAAATCCAACGGCTCAACTTGCCATCCTATCCACAGGCTGTTCCCATGTGTCCATTCATCACTAGAAAGGTCAGAAATTCTAGAATCACTATACTCTATCTGCCACGTGTCCACATATCATTTTCTATTTACGATTTTACCCTTCCTTGTACTAGCAATTTCATATGACCAATTTTCCTAAAATTTCACTTTCATTTCTATAATCTTATAGACCCTTTTTCCTTTTTCTCTCCCCCGTTTTTGTTGAATTTTGAGTGCCGTATCATTAGATCCATATACCCTTCAATTATATAAATCTGCAAATATTATCATCTCTTTATTTCTGTTATACCTACGCTCTTGGTAGGTGGCTATCTCCGACAGGTATGCTTTTACTTTTTTTTATACAGTCTTTGATTTATGTTTAATTAAGATCTGTAAGTTTTGTAATTTATGTGGATTTTTGGCTTGTGGGTATTCTTGATCTGGTCAGAATAACGTGTGAAAGTGGTTGATTTTGTTGAAAGTTGAGGTTTTTTTTTATGTGGGTCGGGTCAGATTATCAGAATTAGGTTTTCAATTTGGATATGAACTAAATTGAATTGGGGTTTTTTCTTTAAATTTTTTTTTTTATAACTGATTATTGATGTTTAATTGGATTTTCAGTAGGCATGTTAAGATGATTTCAATCTTGAGAAATTGGGGTTTCGTCAATTTGTGAAATTTACTATTCAATTATGTGAAATTGGTGTTCTTGTTTTGGGGAAACAGTGTACTAATTCAATTGTGACTGCTAAATTGTTTTTAATGAAAAAATAGGTTTTGTCAAGTTATTTTTCTCAGTCTCCCCCCCCATTTCTTTTGGAAAGTATGTGGAACAATTAGAGGTTTTAATAATTTCATATCATGCTTGGAAAATTATTTTGGAAAAAAGTGTACTAATTCAGCTACAGATGCCTAACTTAATGTTGTATGAAAATTTGTGCTTTTTTGCTTATAAAGGAAAGAGGAAAAATTCGGTTTTTTTTCCTTTCCAAATTGCCTTCCTCACTTCTGTCTTTCTTTCGTTTGAACTTATACGCTTAGAGTGAATAAAACTGTTGTTTTATGAACAACTAAGTTAAAAGTAGGTGGATTTCTTCTTTTTCATTGAAAGGTTTAAATTCTAATGCACGATGAGATTTCGAGATAGTTAGGAGCTCGAAAGTTCCTGGTGTTTCATAACATCAAATTGCAGGAATTATGGAGGATTTAGTCACTGCAAGTGATTTAAGTGAATTAGTTGGGGAATTAAGGATATTTTGTGTGCTGTTTACACAGATCTCTATGTGGATGTGTGAGGACTTCAATGCTTTGTTAAGCTACATATCTTGGGGTGGAATGTCAGCCGTCGATTTTGAAACATACTCAAATGGATGGCTTTGGTTGACCAACCAGAGCGTTCCACCAAGAAACAGTCATTTGTTAATGATGCTATCAAGCTGTTCATGTCCTATCTTTCGCTCTATTGTTAAGAGTTCTCCTGATAACCAAATTTTGTTGTAAAGCATCTTTCTTATGGAGGTTTATGAGTCGTGATGCTATTTCACCTGTGTGATTTTTTGTTTTTGTTTGTGAGACACGTGATGTGGTATAAACTTTCTTAATTATGTTTTGAAAATATTGTTTATGCATATACTAAGTTTCTTTTGTCTGCTTGTAGGAGGGAAGGCCATGGGAGTCGTTTGAAGAAGAGTTGAACATATACTTTATAAAATTTGAGTCGCGATATTTTCTGGGAGATGGATAAATGCAAGGGTGTTGGGAAACTGGGAAGAATGGTGAGAGACAGGATTATGAGTTTTTACCAGTCTTCTCTTCTTCATTCGCCTGTTGTTTCTGTTTGGGATTGTATTGTGCGCACGATGAGGTATTCCTACATACCTGAGTGGGTGTAGTTGTAGTTTAGTGTATTGGTTTCATAATACTTCTAATATTTGGAATCATTAGTTTTTGCTATAGTATAAATAACAGGATATAAAAGGAAAGTGAGATAAATAGTTGTAGAGATAATGTATACCTCTTAAAGAAACTTGTAACAAAAGGAAATTCAAGAAGGTCTTGGGGCAATAGATCTGAAAATTTGTCGATAATATGGAATGTGCTAAAGCTGCGCCTGCTGTTAGAAAAGGGAAGAAGAAGCAAGTAAAGGATGAGTTGGATCGAATTAAACAGGCTGAGAAAAAAAAGAGGCGCTTAGAGAAAGCCTTGGCTACTTCAGCTGCCATTCGCTCTGAATTGGAAAAGAAGAAACAGAAAAAGAAAGAAGAACAGCAAAAGCTGGATGAAGAGGGTGCGGCGATTGCTGAGGCAGTTGCTCTGCATGTCCTAGTAGGTGAAGAATCTGATGATTCATGTGAGCTTTTGCTTAAGAAGGATAAAGAATCAAACCCATGGGATCTTGATAGAAATTTTGACTTTTTTATGGGTGGAGAAAGAGCAATGCTTCCTCATCAAGACCTCTCAATATATTCAGTTGAGGAAACACAATGGGTGTCTGGTCCCAACGGGGATGGATGCATGTGGAATGAGCAGGAAAATACCGCGTGGATGGTGTCTTCTGTACCTTGGGTAGGAAATGCTCACCATCAATGGTTTGATGAGGGGAATTGGGAGGTTCAAAGAATTTCGGCTGGTCTTCTTGCAGCACAGGCTGTCTCATCACTTCAGATTGCAGAAGATGCTCCAGTGGACTCATATGTCTTCGGTCGGATGCTGCGATAGTGAATTGAAGATCTTAATTCTATCATCTTGCTGGCAGTACCTTATGACATGTTTTTTGTGGTTTTTGAATAATCCTATGTATATATTTCAAGTGAACTCAATCCGCATTGTTTGCGAGTTTGTATGCTTCATGCTTGAGCTTTTAAAATTCACTATGTTTGACTTTGAGTGATTGTCGCACTTTGAATGCTACATGATAGTTGTGAAACTAATATATTGTTGTGTATGTGAGTCCACAGCTGAGACTCATTAGACTACAGATAATCTAAATTTGAGCAAGAAATTTATGTGTTCACCTTTTGAGTGGTTTTATATAGTTTCTGAATGTTTATTGCATATGGGGTACTGTCATTTTAAGCTGTCGCTTGTCGCTTTGCCTAAGTATAGCAATGAAGGTCAGGTGAGAAGGGAAGCTTTTCCAACTGAGCTGTTGGCTTAGTTTCTAGGTTGGGGCATATGTGATCTTATATTATACCAATGTACGATTCACATAGTTATTGTATGCCAATGGCACCAAAACCATAGCCAAGGGTTGAATGTGCTTCGAAAAGTATAGCTTGTACTTTCAATATCAACTAACAAAATTTCTACTGATTTTTCTGATTACTTATTATTACTGTAGTGCTCCACATGTTTGACAGTGCTTTCAATTTCATATTCTATGTCTAGAGACGTGCAAATGTTTATGTTTGTAGACAGCATACATGCATGTGACGTAAGGTTTTCCATTCTAAAATTGAGCAGGGAAAAGATGGTGAAAAGAAAGAAGAAAACTACTACTATATGATAACTCTAATATATATACTCTCTGTACAGGAAAGCCCCTTCTTATCAGTCTATTAATGTTATATATGGACCTATCTGTCTTTTCCGCAAGTTAAATGCTACAACTTGGGATGATCCAGTGCTTATAAATTCTGTCCAGCAAATGCCAAGAGGGGCCACTGGTTCATATTACTATATTATATAAGAGCAAATGTGAGGACTTTTGTATTCCTCACAATAATTTCCCAATTTTTTAAAAACTTTTTAATTAATTACTTTTATGTCTTAATCTTATTTATTTAAGTCAATTTTTTTGTTTTTTTTTTATTTTTAAAATCTACTTTTCAAAAATTTATCGGCGCGATTTAACTTTTGTAATCCTACAATAATTTTCAAATTTTTTTAAAACTTTTTAATTAATTACTTTTAGGTCCTAATCTTATTTATTTAAGTCAATTTTTTTGTTTTTGTTTTTAAAGTCTCACTTTTCAAAAAGCTATCGAACCTCCTACCTCATTTTTCACGTTCTTTGATTTTACGATTGGTGCTCGATATCCGGTTTTCTCAATTAATCCAGATAATTAACATTTATCGCGCTTCACTTATTCGGGGAGCGCTTCCTCCAAAGATTTTTTCCATATCCACGTTCGAACCCCTAATCCACGATTAAAGAGAAACATCTATCCTATCTTGTGACAAGTTAAATTATGTATTTATCTTAAAAGTTCATTAACTTATGTATGATTATTTATTTAGAACTAAATAACTTGAGTAAAATTAGGATACATAAGTTATAATGTCAAATTAAGTCCAAATTTGATTTGAATTAAATAATTTCGTCAAAATGGAAGTTAAAATATTAAGGAGTGGAATGAAAAATTTTCTTTCATATAATAATACTCGCATGGACATTTCTGATGGGTATATAGTTGTTGTTGTTGTACACTTGTACTAACACAAATTATATTTCTTTAGTTAAAATATCTACTTTTATATCTTGAGTTTATCACATAACTAGTATCTTGGATAGGAGACAAATGCCTAGCATGAGGATAAGATATGACAAAGCTATTTTTTTTGTGAGCTAATTTGTCTAAAGCATAGTATGTAGTAGAGAATGTACAGCTAACTTAGGTTTAACATTCTCTTTTTTTGGGGTGATTGCTATTCAATCGGTGACGTATATTTGGGGTAAGGTCTAGTCCCCCACTTCTTTTGTGTTTTCATGAATAATATACATCACCATGACATCAAATCCTGGAGATTTAAAAAAAATAAAAAAAATATGCCTTGATTGAGTATGCAAATAGGCAGCCAAAAACAACATAAAATCCTACATGAATGAGGGCAACATATCCCACAAAATCATATTTGAAGTCAAAGTAACCTTCCTATAAATTGTTCCACTGTTTCACCTGTGTCAAGCTTGTCATTTAGGTCTCCAAACTGTGAGGCCATTAGTCCATATAATGTCCAAGCTGTAGGACAAAAGTAATAGTACCATCTCCTCCAAACTGGAATACTCTACAATTATCCAGAACAAAAATAGTTGCAGGTTTCTTTTTTCTTTTGTGGTGTATTCACGATGGAAAAAATGAGATCACTCAACGTGAAAGTTTTAGAAACAATATAATAAATAACATTACTACTATAATGTGTATACGTTTGTTGTAGCAATGAACTAGTAAAAGGTAACTTACTGCTTTTGGAATGATAAATTCTGAGAAAAGATTCCAGTGTCCATAGAATGCAGATGTATTGATGGTTGCAAGGCCGTGATTAGGAGTAGCAGCTACTGTCATCATTCCAAAAAAGGTAAAATATAGCAAGGTGAAGTACATGAAGAAGAGATACTAAAAGAACTTACGTGACTGTCCACTCATATCCTATCATGGCATATACTATTGACTCCATATATCATTGTCTGGATGAATAGGTAAGGGATCTCAATCATAACCTGCATAACCAAAAATATTCCATGAGGATGGTTAATAGAGGTGATGATACTAGGATATCAGTGGTGTACGCAAAACTATCAACACCCGGTGTCGGTCTATTTTCACGGTTCGTCTTGGAAATGTGTTTGTGTCAGGCACCCGCCCCTTAATAAAAGATACTTCTGCCACTGCAGGGCATGACAGCTTGACACATGAAAGTGACAAAATGGTAAGCTCATATAAGACGACAATTACTGGAGTCAACATCTATGAAGATTAAAGGAAACTCATGTACAAGAGAGAACAAAATCCTGAAAGAAATCAAAGACAAATGGGGTCAGTATAGGTATGTGGAGCAATAGACTGTAGGGGATGCCTCTCTTGGCCCCTTTCTTCCTCCTGCCATTGGTGATTGTGATATTCTTATCATCTTGAGATGGACTTCACCCAAGTATGTATACTACTCTTGGTATCTCATTTTGTATGAAACTACTACTATTTGGATAAGTCGAAACTATGTCTTTTACTATTAACTTTTTAAATGCAACTACTGTGCCTCATTCCCAAACAAGTCGAGGTCAGCTTTACTTGCCAATCCATAGAGAAATACGAATTTGTACCTGTCCAAAAGCATAAGGTAGAGCTGAATACATCCCAGCTGCTCTTTCCCTTTAGAAAACTGTCCTCTCGATGGAGATAATTGGCTGAACTGACTGAAGAATTTTGCACACCAAGAAACATAACAGCAGCATACATAGAACCTACGGCATTGAAGAAATCTTGTTGCCTTCCCCTGAAATTTCGTTCAAGCAAATTATTAGACCTGAAATTAAGAGAAACAAATATCTTGTAAATCAGGAACAGTTCTTGTAGTGCGTCTTCTCTTTTTTCCTCTTTAACTCTTGGAGCCAAGATCCCAAGATATCGTTCCAAACATTAGAGCAACGAAGATCGTAAAAAGAAGCCTGACTGCTGTGTATGGAGGATTTCTCCAGTATGACCAATGCTGTTTCCACAGGCAAGCCATGCATTGTGTGAAGAAAGACTGAGAGTACTTTGTAGGGAAGTATAAATCTTTTGCACCTGGAGCTGGCACACTTAGTTCCTTGATTAATGCTTTGTTTCTCCTGAATTATTTGGTAATAAAATCTACTTTATAATCATGATTAAACATGTCCAATTCTGTTCAGTTTCAAGAGATTTCATACTTATGCAACTCTGAGTTCTTGTATAAGTCTGCCAAGTCAATTCCAAGAAGTGCTTCTTGTGCTGCAGTAGTGATTTCCAGCATCCATGTTGCAGGATTGTAACCATCTTTTATTTTAGGGACTCCATCAATTCCCTGAGGTGAGAAAACAAAAAAGCCCTTAGTTTAGTACCTAGCCAGCACTATGATGCACATTATGCCACCTAGATTTTTCTCACCTCAAAATATTTAATAAGCGGAGAAGAATGGCGTCCTAATCGATCGACATATATAAGTTCACCTCCCCGTTTTAGAAGTATATGTCGATGCTTGGCTGATGAATGGTGCATACCACTGTTCGACCTGTATCTACTGTATTTCTCACCGTCCTCATTACTATTGCGGCTGCCCTAGCATCTAGTCCTGAGGTTGCTCCATCCATGAATATAATGGACGGATTAGCAACAAGCTCAACTGCAATTGTAAGTCTCTTTCGCTGTTCGGTTGAGAGACCATTGACTCCAGGCAAGCCAACTACTGATTCTCTTAATGAGGTTAGCTCTGCAAGTTCCATGAGCTCTTCAATAAACGTCTGCAGCATAAATATCTAGTTTAGCAGCCAGTTTCTATAGCCACCTGTGTGATTTTTTCTTAATTCTTAAATGTACCTTTCTAGTTGCAGTGTTAACTTCACGAGGCAATCTAAGACGAGCAGACTATTGCAGGGATTCATATACTGTCACATGTGGTGAATGAATGTCAGTTTTGCTCACAGTATCCTGCTATTCGTGCAAACGTTTCTTGCTTCTTGGGGTACCCTGCTATAGTGATGCTTCATTCAATGTATCCACTGGTTTTCTTTCCGGATAAGACATCCATCAGGGTGGTTTTACCAGCTCCAGTAACACCCACCAAAGCTGTCAAAACTTCAGGCCTAATAGCACCACTTACGCCTTTCAAGATTTCACGCCGATCCTCAGTAATAACTTGAGCTTTCATTTCCTGGAGTCACAACATTACTTTTATTTTGTGCACCATAGAAAATTAAAGATCAAAAGAGTTTAGATTTTATGATCTGCAGCATTCACTTGAGAATTATTTTCAAACATATATTTTATGGCAATTTTGCATGGAGTAATCTGCAACTTACTTTTGGTACATCTACTGCATATCTGATATCATCAAAAGCTATACAAAGGGGTTCAAAAGGAAGAATCATTCCTCTTTTCCTTTTTGCATCGGCCTCGTTTATGCTGCCTACTCTTGAGGATATAGACCTGGAGGATTCACTTTGTAGAACTTCATTTCCTCCTCCTGTGTTTTTGCAAACTAAAGCACAACGGGAGTTATGCCCGCTAAGAGAGATCCTTTCTCCTGTTGATAGTTCAATAACCTCACCCTTTGTGCTGGCTAACCTCTCTGTCACAGTTTCTTCAGATAGAATTGGCTGAGGTTTCCCAAATGCTGCACAAAAAGCTCTCCCACTTAGTCTACATGTTGTCCTTCTATAAATGGTATAGAAAAGAAGTAAGATAGATTATTATGGTTGAGATAAGTTAGGGCAACTGAGAAAAGGAAATTGAAGAGAAAAACATATCCAAGAAGAGCTCCTACTCCAATTCAATACAAGCTTGCAGATGGATAGAGTCTGCGCAATTTTAGGAATGTTTAACCTAAGGTATCTGTGGAGTTTGGAGGAACCTACAAAACAAAAAGAGGTGAACTTTCAACAATGCAGCCTTGACATCTTTTTTGTTTTCATAGTTCATAATCTCTTACTTACATGTGCCCAAATCTTCCCAAGAAATTCGTTAACAGCAATGGTATTCTGTGCATACATAAGGTAAAAACCAGTAGCCCCATATCCACCATTTCTTCACATCATCTGATAGACAATTAGCATTATCCTGGTTAATGCAAGTCACAAACAGGCAGGGTGAACATTTAAGTTGGATATTTCTCAACACAGCCTGCAATTTTACCTCTAGATAGAATGAATCCATCCATCACCATAACAGTAAGCAGTGCAAATGATCCGAATGTGTTTGTAACTATTAGATTTCTTCCAAGAGCTACCAATAACTGAAATAGTGCTGAGACCATCTGGTTAACACATATACGAAGAAATATCTGTTTGAAGAACCTGAAAAATGTGAATCAATCTCCATCAGATTTTGAACTGAAAACATTCTCGGATATGAATTAAAAAGCCTGATTTTCTACCTTCCAACATCTGCATCAAATCCTATGACATAATAAGTCATATACACCCAAATGCATACTTCCACAAGTGTGATTGGTATCTTAAGGATTCATGTAGGTAGAGCATATGCACAAGCAGAAAAGAAGAGAAAATCGCGTTGCTTGTAGAAGATAGGAAGCTTCACAATACTGAGGGCAAGCTCTGAGTATCTGCTGAACATAATCATCATTACACCAAAAAGCAGTGCACCCAAGTAAACACCACCATCCCTTGTTGTACTCTTGTGCATCTCCGTTCGTAGGAATAGTGTCATTGTTATGAAAGCCATTATGATAAGCTGGAAAGTAGAACAGAACACTTTGTTTACCTCTAGAATAGCACTCAGCAACTTAAAAGGGGGAAAAAAAATTCATTTCTTTGGAATGCTACTCACTTGTGCTCTTTTGAATATATAGATGAATGAATTCCTCTTCATAAGAAGGAATTCTCCAGCTGAGAAAGCTTTCAGTAGTTCCTTCTTGCTACACCATAACTCTTTGTGGTTAGAACAGTAGGGTGGTTCTTGGATTTGTCAAAGGGACACCAAGCTTATCCCCTAGCTTCTGCCCAATATGAAATGATTAGAATTTTTCAGAAAAATCCCTCACAGTAACAAACTTATAAGGTTCATCTCGAGTAGCCCAGTATTGCTCTTGCTCCTTCCTTGATGTCACCTGATATTAACACAGTAAAAGACTTAGTCAGAAACCTGAAATGTTCCGCGATTGGAAATACTAAACTAAATCAGTTAGAAATGAGGCTTACTTCTTGTAAGAAATCAGCTACTCCTTTCCTTTCAGGGCATTTGAACCCCATGCATTCAAAGAAATCTAACACGTTTTCACGAGGACCTTGGTAAACAATTTGTCCATCTGATAGAAGAACTATGTCATCGAATAAGTCATAGGTTTCTGGTGCAGGCTGTAGGAGTGAGATCATAGTAATTCCTTGAAGAATGTGGATTGATTCCCTAATTGAATTCACTATCTGAAATGTTGTTGAGCTGTCTAAAGCCAGTTGAAATCTCATCCATGAAAAGTGCTACAGCTGGTCCAACCATCATCTCCCCTGTATTATATGTTATCATCAAGTTTTTATAACCTTAAGTACAAAAATTTATTCCCTCAATTATTTAAGCTTAGGGTTCTTACCACATTAATCACTATCTCTAAGTTCTAGAGTATCTGGTTTTGATCTAAACTGCAGTAACTCGCTTTTTCTGTCCACCTGAAATGCCTCGAAACAATTCATCTCCAACGAGGGTATCCGCGGAGATGTCAAGTCCCGATATCTGGGAAATTTGGAGAATAGAACAGTATATTTCAGGAAAGATATCTTCATTGAACTTGTAACTCAGGAAATGCCATCTTACCTTGAGAGTATAGTCTGTTACAACACTAGCATCCTGCCCTTCTACTGAAGCTGCCTGTTGGACAAATAAACCAATAACATTGTGTCATTTCTCTCAAAATTGACAAAGAGAAAGAGATGAGAAGTGTGAACAGAATGTTCTGTTGAAATCTATTCACCTTCATAAAGATATCAACATCAGGATCAGGCTTAATGCTAGCTTCCTTTTCTCTCCTAGACAGCTCAGCTAACATTTCTGCATAGTTTTGCAAGAAAATTAGAGAAAAGGAAAATGAACAGCAGACCAATTCTGGAGATGCAACTTGCCTAATTATCAGAACACATAGGATAAGAAAATATCTTTGACCATATCTGGCTCCAACTCCTTGATATCTCGCAGAAAAGGCTAGTGTTTACCTGACTGTTAGTTCTCCGATATGAAGATCATTCTGACTTATATAAGCAGATGCCCTTTGTGGTACAAACTCATCCATCCCATGACCATTGCATGTCACTCTCCCAGACACCTGAAGCCTCAACAAAAATGCATTAAATAATAGAATGATATTCAAGGCTGCGAGAAAAATGTTGAAGTCTACATGTGAGTTATGTTTCTTACTTTGAGATCTCTGTCTAGTTTCCCAGCCAAAGTTAACAGCAATGTTGTTTTTACAGAACATGGAGGCCCTAAAAGCAGTATCATTCTGCATAATCATAACGAAAAGTATGAACGACAAGGATAGTCAAAATTGTTTTGAGAATGAAACTTTTTAACAAAATTGTCTCACCTTCCTGGCTTGACGATTCCGCTGACCTCATGAAGAATTGGCAATTGTCCCTTTCTATTTGGAAGAATATGAAGAGAATTCAAGAAACCCTTTACAAAGTAACAGCATGATTAGCACTTTGCATGAACTATTGACATATATCATTAATAGTACCATTTATGCTGGAAAAATAGGCCAATTAACTCTAAGATGTTAACTGTGAAGTTGAATATTGTAGGTACAGATCTATTGCCAACATAAGTTTCTGCATCTACACTCAATTGATCAAAGCGTCCTTCGATTCTTGGAAGATCAAGACCAACTCTGTATCATTCAAAAGGCACAAGACCATTAAGACTTCATTGAGGTAAGAATATCCCATATTAGAAACTAAACTACCTAAAGAAAAAGACCATTAATTCAGGACATGTACATAAGCGAGCGGACATTTAAGCATTTGATATGACAGAGGCTAAGTTTAAAATGTCGAAAATGACATTATAGGTAGAACATTTTACCTGTCAATGCGTTGTTTGAGCTTCATCAAGAACTTCCCATTGTCTTCCTCTGCAATTTTGACAAATCTCTCTAAGAGATTCCTCTTCTCCACTAATCCAAGATCTGTTATATCAACTTCTCTAGAGTGTCCTTGTTCAGTTAATATGCCTCTCCTTATAGAAAGATAAGTCGGAAGTTTCTCTATAGCAGCCCATTTTAATGCTTCTTCATCATCTTCTTCTTGTGAAGACCTTGAGAACACATCAATTGTACTACTCAATCGGGCGCTACTCACTTTTAAAATGTCCTGCCACTCTCCATTTTTGCTCACTTGAAGCTGCAGAATGCAGCAGAATAAGTGAATATTGAAGCCAAATATAAGCCTAGTAGAATGCTTGAAACTGTTCTTGCTACTTCTTCACCATGATTCAAATGGGAATCTCTAAGTTAGGTGCAAAAAATTTAAGGTAACAGAAAAAATGGGAATCTTGCTACTTATTTTCTGCTCACCTTTATGTCTATCATTAATGTAACATTGATTCTAGGAGGGTCTTTGATCCTTAAAACAAATATTGGTAAGAGAGTGTACTTATATAGATATCCTGTAGAGACGCCTATCTAATAGGTCATTCAACTATGCTTCCTTGTGAATTTTAAGTTAACGTGAAATATATTGAGCCCACAATATTAAGGAGCCACAAATAAAAAAATGATGCATCTCTGGAATAAGCTTTGTACAAAGCAAAAAGTTATAGTTTGGAACATTTCAGACATAAATGATCTGATTTAAGTTTTGTATATAAACTAGTCAGAAGATGATTCATATTTACCAAATATTTTAAAGTTTACATCTGGACAACCAAAGGTAAGTCTGTTGAGATTAAATTGTGGCAGATGGATTGGACTCCTCTCCATTTCCCTTTTCTCCATTTCCCCCCCCAAGTTCTATGTTAGATTAGAGACACATGGCATGGGTTAGAATTAATGACTATGATTTAATTGACTAAACACAAGTCCCTAACCATAGTTTATATAATTAATAACTTATCCATAAATATATTAAAATGTTCTCTTTCTCTTCCTATTTTAATATTCCATCTTTTTTTGCAATCATGACAACTCTTTAATGGTGATATTTTCCAGAATATAGACAACTCTTTCGAAAATATACAATTACCAATTGAATAATGGGGTCTATATTATGTAAATTAGTAAGCATCATAATTGAAAAAATGGAAAATATCACCAATTGAATATTGGGTCTATTAGGGGAAAAAAATTAAGTGGCAAAAAATAATTGGATAAATCAGAAAAGATATTTTACTGAGTAGGAAAAGTAAATAGGAAGGGAAAGAGAACATTTTAATATATTTATGGATAAGTTATTAATTATATAAACTATGGTTAGGGCCTTGTGTTTAGTCAATTAAATCATAGTCATTAATTCTAACCCATGTCATGTGTCTCTAATCTAACATAGAACTCGGGGAAAATGGAGAGAAGGGAAATGGAGAGGAGCCCAATCCATGCCGGATAAATGAATCTATAAAAGCCAAATACTCAAACTACAGTCAAACCTCTCTATAATAGCAGTGTTTGTCTGAAAACTTCATGGCTGCTATAGTGAGGTGTTATTATGTATGTATACTGGCATTTGATGTTTAGATTTTATTTAGCTGCTATAAACAAAATAATCAAACAATTATTTTTCTATACTTTTTATGTTACATATAAGCTAAAACAATATACTTATTAATTTTAAAATCTCAATTGATTTTCATATCTCATTCATTAAAAATTGAAAAGACTAATAAATTATTAATAAATCCATAACTAGTTGTACTATAGCGATAAAGAATTAAGATCTAAGGAACATATGCATTTAAAATTAATTGAGAATTTAAATATTTCAAGTTTATCGTAAGATTTCTACAATTGTAGGTTGTTTCGTAAATTTCAGTCTCTTATTGATAATATAATGCTCAAATTGACGAAGAATTTTGTCCAAACTTTCGGCAAAAGGGAATTCATTAGCTTTCTCTTAAAGGTTGTCTAAGAGCTTAATAGTTGACTCTTCTATTTCAGCCCAAGTAATAGTGGACTCTTAACAATAGCTTTTTATGTTTATTATACATAATGTACTTATTACAAAATATTATTACACAATATTTGAGTATGACTGTTATAGAGAGATAATTTTACAAAGAGTGTACTGTTATAATGAATATCATTGCTGTTATAGGTAAAATGTTATTATAGAAAAGTAAAACATAACATGAAAAATCGGTTCCAGAGAAAATCAAGCCATTACAGTGAAATGTTGTTATAACGAATGACAATTATGAAGAGGTTTGACTGTACCACAAAACATGAAAATGCTATTTGAAATAATAGTTGGAGATTATTTCAAATAATTGCTTTTTTAAAAATCAGATCCATTGTTTCCAAGTTCAAGCTTGAAATAAAGAATTTGAAGTTTGAGAAACAGGATTGAGTATTTCGAATTTCCACTCACAAAACTTCTCAACTTTTCTTTTTCAAGTAAAACTCATGTCCAGACACAATCTTTATCTTCTAAATACCATTTTTCAATTTCAACGTTAAATTCTCAGATTTTGTTTTTCAAACTTCCAAGGAAATCACGTCCAAACGTCTACTTAACAAGCTCATACAAAGCATGATTAGGATATTACGTAAACCATAACCGCATATGATCGTGTTGTTGTGAACTTTACTTACGTCATCAATAACGACTATGGTTTAAAATTAAAGTGGGAGCCGACCTTAGCACCCAAAAGGAAAGATTCGTACCTTTCTGAAGTTTTGCTTTTGTATTCTAGTAAATGTCCTGCCATTGGATAATGGATTGATACACTTTTTATTCTAAATTCGATTAAGGTAGTTATTAATATGTAATCACAACATTGATAGATATTAACATATAATTGAAAGTATAATAACCATAGTGATTGACAGTGTGAAAACAGTCCAAGTTGGAATATCGAAGTTTGATGTCTTTTTGCGTAATGATTTGAAGGCATCTTCAATATATGCACCGAACGAGTTAACTATACGTCACAATTAAGCTCACTCTGCTCCATAACTCTGTACTTAAATAAATGTTGTTGTTCAAATCAACAAACTAATCTGCCCAATATTATAATCTCATCTATGCATCTTACAAATTAAAATTATTAATCTCCTTCTTGAAAACTAATTAACAGCTTGTTTTTTGCAATTCTGGGCTTTTGAGCTGACTTTTAGAAAAGCAAAAAAAAGAAAGGGAATATCATTTCTAAATTAATATTCTCTACGTACTACATTTTCTTTCATGTGAAGATTGTTCAAAAATATATAATATTCTTTCACTGAGAAATGTACTCTAATTATAAACACACGAGGATTATGATTTAAATCAGAAAAAGATCGAAACAGAAGAGAATCCAGTAAAAGCAAACAAAAGGTGATATTGCAGGAAGAAATTTATGGAATGAACAAAAAAGTATTAGCAAAATATTAATCTTACTAACTCTATTAAACCTATATATAGAGTAATAATTATACCTAAGATGTGGAAGCGTCTGTAGTCCAACGGTTAGGATAATTGCCTTCCAAGCAATAGACCCGGGTTCGACTCCCGGCAGACGCATCTCTTTTGTTTTTCATTTTTTGTATTTTCTGTCTACGTCGTTTTTTGAAGACGTTTGATCTTTTAGAAGTGTGAGAAGACAAATAAGTCCAAATTTTACTTCATAGTAATCTCATTCGCAAATAGGATTACTATCAAGATTACTAGAGTTTCATCATGTCATGTACTAAATACTAATAGATAGAACACAGTTTAATTAAGGTTTATTTTCAACCACAAATTCTCCAAAAAATATTTAAGGGCTAGTACTCAAATTAAGGTGATGTAATGATATTTATATAAACGCAGCATTCTTTTGGAACTTCAATCATAAGTTGTATTGTCATCATTTTATTTTGGTTGAATTACTTGGGTGTAACCTTTCCCCAGACTTGCCACAATTCTCAGTACTATATGCTGCGGTATTTGAAGTTTTTTTGTTTCTCAGAAGCTAGGAATAAGCGTGTTTGACGGTGTAAAGTGACGTTATATGTGATTGTGATTTATTAGCTCATGGAATGTGAACTAAAATTCACAAATTATGAGAAAAAGGCACTATCAGGGTAGAATAGAATCGATGTAAAGTAAATGAATATACAATCAGAGATATAATATACAGAGAAATAGTAGGAAAGCAGGAAATATTGATCTCATTCAGTAGAGAGTCCCTCGAGTTTTGATGGATTACAGTCGGGGGCGGAGCCAGTAAGGGGTTGGGGGTTCGGACAAAAAATTGCACTGTATGTACAAGGTTAAAAGTATTTTTTGAACATATATAGTAGATGTTGAACTCCTTGGCTTCTTCGTGTGGTTGTATAAAGGAGCAGTGCGAGAATGAAGGAGCCATGTTCCATTTAAGCTCTATGTAAATGAGACAAGTGAAAGTTTTAAGTGAATATTGTGAGACAAGAGACTTTATTGTCCAAATGTTGAAGAATAACTACTTATAAAACGACATATTCATGTGTGGATCGATTAGCTAATGTTCGTATTTGTGAGTGTCACTTTGTTAAATTGAAACCATAGTTAAGTCGATAGCAGTAAATTCTACAAATTGAAACCAAAGTTAATAATATCGAACCATATCATAATCTGATATAGTTATGGTACAGTACTCCCTCTGTTCCAATTTATACGATACACTTTTTTTTAGTTTGTCTCAAAAGAATGATACATTTTTATATTTAGAAATAATTTACCTTAAAACTTCCTCTTTTACCTTTAATGAAATAGTTTACGGTTACACAAAAATCTATGGCTTGTTTTGGACCACACGTTTCAAGAGTCTTCCTTTCTTTCTTAAACTCCATGCCTAGTCAAACTATATCACATAAATTGGGACGCCGGGAATAGTGTTTAATAGCCGAATCCAAATTCTCAAAACTATACCATACAAAAGATTATACTAAGAATTCATTGGAAAGCTAAGAATTCATTGGAAAGAATCAAGTATTTGATTATCCCTAATATTGCTAAGAACAACATAATCAAAAGCCGACCTTAGCTCAGTTGGTAGAGCGGAGGACTGTAGTCGGGCAAAGCCTAAACAGCTAATCCTTAGGTCGCTGGTTCGAATCCGGCAGGTCGGATTTTTTAATCCTAAGTAATTTATTATTTTTCAAAAAACAATGATAAAATCGCAAAAACCGAATTGATCAAATTGGTATTAATTAGTTTACTTTTGATTTTGATAAAAGTCGAACCCCAACTGATGAAATCAGAATGAGATTTAGAAAGAGAGTCTGATCATAATCTTTAGGAAAAATTTGACTAATGTCAAAGAAAGTCTACTCGAAATGCAATCAATGTCCAACTTGTAGAAGTTAAAAAGTTAAAAGCAGTGCAGAAATTGTATTTTAAAAGAAATCCTCAAGTGCAAAAATGGTTTTGACATGGAGTATTGTTGTATACTTGGTATTGGAGATATGTCAATGATAGAGCTGAGACTTTTTTTCTTTTTCTTTTTTCCCAACAGCTGAGAGCCTGAGACAGTTTATTTGCTGATATTTTGCTTAGAGATACATCGACTGTTAAAAACAAAAAGGGACTGTTAAAACAAAAAAGGGATAAAACGCCGTTGCCGGGGATCGAACCCGGGTCACCCGCGTGACAGGCGGGAATACTTACCACTATACTACAACGACTTGTTTGTTCATCAGCTGCCGCGGACTCATTTTAATTCATATATCTAATATGATACTGTTAACTCATTTAATGCATTTGAGTTTGCCCTTTGATGTCGACAGTCTGGGGCTTATACTTACATAGCGAAACTGCTCTTTGGACTATAACTAATCGTTTGGTTGCTAGTCGAAATAGTCCCGGGACTAATTTATCCCATATAGTGGGATTATTTTATACCATCTAAAAGATGGTATAAAATAATCAAGATAAGTGGAGTTAAGAAGGTATAAGTTAATTTATTAAATTCAATTTTTATCGCGTTTAGACAATGATAAATTTATTCGAGATTATTTTATACCTTATACCAAACGCGATGGTATAAAAATTAATGGGATAACCCACCTTATACCTTGAACCAAACGACCACTAATGGTATTGGAATAATGTGCTTGCTATTAAGAAAAGAGTTACTCGTACTCATTGTGTACACCAAATTAAAATAAAAAAGGTACATTACGTATCTAAAACTTATTAATTAATTATATTATAATATTATTATGTCAATTTATCAGTTAACCCCAGAAATTTTGGTGTATCCACCGGACTGTCGCAGACATGTATGTTTTTATTTCTTTTCCATGATCATAGAGTAATTAGAGTTCAAACCCCATTAAGACTAAAATATGCTTAAAACCCAAAAGAATTTTGTGATGGCGTCTCCGTCTTGGAGCCATTGGACACGAGATTTTATTTTCGAAAGTCCTCTTCTAGACATAATATATGATTATAATCCACGAAGGTCATGGAGGAAGGTACTATTAAATGTGCGCAGTAGTATAACATATACCAAAAAAGGGGCTTGTTCACTGCCAAAAGAGGAGAGTAAATTAGAACAAACAAATGGTCAAATATGCAATGAAACCAATTATGTTTATGGGAAAAGAAAAGTGAGTTTTGCTGACAAAAAGGGGAGTCTTCTTTCCTTTATTTTAACTTATTTCGATTTCATCCACTTTAAATAAGAGTGCATTCGTAGAAACCTAGTATTACAAGGGCCAAAGGACTAGTATATCGCACAGACAAAAGGGGAATGGATGCCAAAGAAACTCTTCATCAAAGAATGAATTGGACTATTATTCAACAAGCAATAAAACTGCTGGTATTGTTGATTTTAATGGGCTACTTCATGATTTGGATAGTGATGCCCACAAACACATTTTATTTGCATTGGTTGCCTCATGTCTATGCTAAACTCAATTCCACTTACTTTGGAATACAAGGTTTCATCTCTCCTAAATTTAACACCTTTTTATTTACGTAATTATGTAACATCTGCTCAAGTAAGTGATTGATACTTTCTATAAGTCAAGCACGTGAAGATTTTTTTATAATGGGTGACAACGAAACTTGAACCCAAGATCTCTGTGCCTGGTCTGTCAATTACCATGTTGAATTGTGTGGCCACTTCATCTAAAAACTTAAGCCCTTAGAGAGAGCACCCTTTTATTTACGTAATTATGTATGTAATATATTAGCCAATCAATGTTGGACTTTTAAGTGTTCATGTTTTTGATGTTTGCAGGTTCAGACATTTTGATACACACATTTCCAGTTATGTTGGTTTCTATTTTAGGATGTCTTTCTCTTCATTTAGTCAAGTATACTAATGCACATGATGAAAGGTAAGTAGTGTTGTCCTACTATCAGCTGATTAAGTTTCATTGTTGTTCATTCTGCGTAAGGATTGGTAGCTAAGAATTGGGATTTTATGTCTTACATGGCACATTTCATTTACTCTCTTTGCTGTTTTATGGTAACAGAACCTTAAAAGGTACTCGTTTCGCTTCTTGGAGTCGACCAGCAATCATGAAAGGTCCTCTAGGCATTGTTTCATGGACAGAATTATGTTTCTTATTCATGTTCACTGCCCTTCTCATTTGGTCAATCTCATCTTATACACATGGCATGTTCAAGAATATAACCAGACAATCTGCAGCAATGATGGGAGTAGAAGTGTAAGATTTTACTGAAATCTTGTTAATGCTATAAAAAGTCATCTCTTTTTCTTATTTTTGATACAATGGAAAATGAACTCATGGGTGAAAATGACAATTGGCAGATGGCAAGCTAAATTAGAAAGTGTGGCTCTCATGCTAGGCCTTGTAGGAAATATCTGTCTAGCCTTTCTCTTCTTTCCAGTAACCAGAGGATCATCCATTTTGCGACTCTTCGGGCTCACATCAGAGTCCAGTGTTAAGTATCATATTTGGCTGGGGCATGCTGTCATGACTCTCTTCACTGCTCATGGTTTATGTTTCATAATCCTCTGGGCTGATACTTATCAGCTTTCAAAAGTATGTCAACTTTTCGCTTTTATTTTACCTTTAGTATGAAAATAGAGCAGTCTCTAGGTGACCTATTACAATTTTATTTTGTGAAAATGCAGATGTTGCAATGGCATAAAGTTGGAATTTCCATTGTGGCTGGAGAAGTGGCTTTTCTTGCAGGAATAACTATGTGGTTGACAAGTTTCCCGCGAATCAGAAGAAAGTTGTTTGAGCTTTTCTTCTATACACATCATCTCTACATTATCTTCGTAGTATTCTTTGTATTTCATGTTGGATTAACTTACTCCTGCATCACACTTCCTGGATTTTACCTCTTCTTGGTTGACCGCTATTTGAGATTCTTACAATCCCAACAACGTGTGTGCTTGGTTTCTGCAAGTATTTTACCTTGCCAAGCAGTGGAGCTAAACTTCTCTAAAAGTCCAGGTGATTAACTTGTTCTATGGTACAATGGAATTTTAATCCATTGATATATGTTACTGTCACAGTGTCACCTTATGTATTTGCAATTCCGGTTTCAGGGCTAAGGTACAATCCAACGAGTTCAGTTTTCATAAATGTGCCTAGTATATCAAAGCTGCAGTGGCATCCATTTACAGTGACTTCCAACAGTAACATGGAACCTGAGAAACTCAGCATTGTCATAAAAAGTGAAGGGAAATGGTCTCAAAAACTGTTTGAGAAGCTCTCATCAACTACAGCAGGACACCATCTTCAAGTTTCTCTTGAGGGGCCTTATGGACCGGCTTCAACCCAATTCTTGAGGTACCAGTCTATAAATGAACAATTCCTTTTGATTTCAACTTTAAGTTGATCGACTTTCTTTCTGATGCTTCAAAATTTCTTACTTGAGTTGTGGAAAATTACTTGTAGACATGATATGCTAGTTATGGTGAGTGGAGGAAGTGGCATCACTCCTTTTATATCTATCATCAGAGAGCTTATTTATATTGCTGGCTCAACAAGCTACAAGATCCCAAAAGTTCTCCTTGTTGCTGCTTTCAAGAAATCAGTGGATCTCGCCATGTTAGACGTTCTCCTTCCCCTTTCAGGAACCAACTATGATATTTCGCGAATGCAGCTACAAATTGAAGCTTATGTAACAAGTGAGAAAGAACCTTTAAAAGACAACCAGAAGTTCCTCAAAACACTATGGCTTAAGCCCAATGCTTCAGACAGAACAGTTTCCGCAGTGTTAGGCCAAAACAATTGGCTTTGGCTTGGAGCTATAATCACATCCTCCTTCATCATGTTTCTTCTGCTCATTGGCATTCTAAATCGATATTACATATACCCTGTTGACCATACCACCGAGATGATATATTCGTATTCAGAAAGTGCAGCTCTTAGTATGCTGTTATTATGTGTGGTTATAGCTATAACTGCATCAGCTGCCTTTGTTTGGAACAAGAAACAGAAGGTTAAGGAAATGGTGCAGATTCAGAATAATGACAGGACAACACCGATAACTTCTCCAGGTCCAGGCTCATGGTTTCAGAACATTGATATAGAGCTGGAAAGCCTACCCTTTCAAACGTTAACTCGAGCGACAAAAATACACTATGGTGAAAGGCCTAATCTAAGAAGTATGATAAGCTGACCTTTTTCCTCTTTTTTTTTTTTTTTTTTTTTTTACTAGCTAAGAAGCACATGAATATTATTCCAATGAATTTTCTAACATTTTTATTTCTATAATGAGGATCGATATTCGTTCTTGCAGAGATCATTATGGAGTGTGAAGAATCAAATGTTGGAGTTTTTGTTAGTGGTCCAAGAAGAATGAAGCAAGAAGTAGCAACAATTTGTTCATCATGTGTGTCCAGTAACTTTCATTTTGAATCCATCAGCTTTAGCTGGTAATAGTTGTAACTAATCTCTGCATTACCAATACTGACGTACATAACTCTAACCAACAACCAAACGACACCGGAATATAATGCTTCTTTGTACCCTAAATTATATGGTTTTATTGCCCCATTGTATAGCAGTGACGTCAAATTTTAGTTCAACTTTCCACAGTGCCTTGTCACATTTTAAATTGCACTCTACATACTTTAAACAATCAATCAAAGATTATATTTGTATATGTGAAAATGCTAGCTCAAGTTTGATTAAAAAGAAGGAAAAGGTCCAGATTTTTGCTTTGTACTTTGCAAAAAGGTCCAACTTTGCGCTCTATGTAGAACTTTGGCTATCCATATTCTCGTTATTACAGTTTTGGCTCGAAATTGCTAGTCATTATTTCAGGGTCATGGCTGAACTAAACTTTAACCACAAGGGCAAATTTGAATATTTTTTCTCTTATTAAATTAATCTCTAATTAGTGATATTAGCACAAAACTTTGCCAAGTAGCTACATTGTGGCTACAGCGCAACAATAATTCAGCTTCACCGCAACACAAAAACACGCAAACATAATTTCCTCCACGGCACAACCAAAATGTGTCATGGCTAAAGTAAAGAGAAAAAATTCCCTTTTTCGATACATCTTTAGTTCCATTTTATGTGTAAAATTTGTGGTCTTGAAGTTTAGGAGTGATTTTGAAGATGAACGCCGATAATTTTCTCTTGAAGAAAACAATCCTGCATGGATGAGTGGTAGTAAAAGTTGTGATTTTGTGATGGAGGGACGGTGAATGGAGAAATAAATTTTAGATATAAGATTAATTAGAAGATAGGGGCGTGACCGCTACGGCTGATTGGAGGTGGTGGAATAGAGTAGTAGGTTGTGAAGGCAAATTAGTCGAGGAACGGTGAAATTGAGTACCATTATAAATGGTGTAATGGCAGATGATGGCCTGATTAAATTTTGAAATTAAATGGTAGTAGTAGTTTAAACATCTTTTTGAGTAAATGAAAAATAAATAGCTGGGCTTAAAGGTATGAAAATGGAGGAGTACGATTTAAGATTTACGAATATCAAGTTTTTTTAACTGAAAATGTGATTTTACCCACACGCATAAATATGATTGGGCATTAGAAAGGACCATCAAAGTGATTGGAGCTTTGTTTAATACTGTAGTAATAAAAAGGAACGGGTAAGTCATTTAAAAAGAGTTAAAGCATGATATACGTGCCTAGAATGATTCATCATAATAATAATATATCCAAGCTTTGCAAAATTTGAAGGTCTTCTTCTTTAGCTGTTTACTTTTTATAGTTTAAGAAGGATATTACTGATTAAGACTGATATTAAAAAATTATTGAGACCGTTGTGATGATATGAGCTTAATTTAGGAATTAAATGACATAAGAGGGAAATGTATTAACGTGATAGATGAACTAAACTTAAGAAAATTTTGTTTTTCTTACCGCATCAGTATTTCAGTTGGTAAATTATCTTAGAGAGTAGAAATTTATCAACACTCCATGTTTAACCAGATCAATGAAGATGACATATGTATTGACTTATATACTTATTGCTAAACTATAGTTAATTAAATAGTACTATATATATTTTAACCTTAGCTTTTTAATCATAATAAAATAGTATGATTTGACGTAAATATTAGTGCAAATAAATTTTTACCATCATAGGATATGATATTAACTCTAAAATATACTAAAATTTTTAATACTTGCAAGTTTCCATTTTCTGCCTACTCGTGAATCGTTAAAGGTGGGATTTGTCTTTTCCGCACTAGGATTAATTGATTGGAGTTTGTTCTCATTTTTTTTTTTTTTTTTTTTTTTTGCTGAACTGACGATTTTATTGAAAGAGTTTAAAGTACAAGAACTGAAAAGCAAGAAGGGAATATCTAAACGAGATTACCTTGAAAGTGCGGAAATAGATCTAAACGATGCTATCTCTAAACAGTCTTTGTTTAGCTGATCAACTAAAAACATAGGGGGATTATCCCAACTTTTTGTTTTGAAATAGTTTTTCAAAAGCTCACACAAATATACTGCCTGGTCGATTATAATGTTTTTAAAGAGATAAGAAAAATTTATACTATCACATTATTTAAAAATCAACTACACAATATTATCTCAAATTACTAATAAAAACAATAGAAACTTCCATTATGGGACCAGTGAAATTAGACAAATATCTACCTATTACCTAACAACAACAAAACAAGATAACTTGCAAAACTGGTTAATAATTTGTTACTACAATTTACAATAAGTTAAAATTGAAACTGTTATATATTACTTTAAAAAAAAACACAGAATATTATCGTTTTATGTTTGTAAAAACAGATATTGCTCTTATAATGTGACCAGGGACGTTAGAAAAATATATACCTATTTGCAATTTTGGTGCTAATAAATTAAAAGAAAAAGAAAAAGATTTTTTTTTCTCCAAATAATCTTTAAAAAGTAAAAAGGAGAAAAGAACAAATTTGGAAGTTTACTGTCGGCGGCATAAACCTTAAATTAAACACGCATTCCTTACAATCCTAGGACTCTTACTAGGAAACACGGACTTTATAAAAGTACACTATAAAAGAGGTAAAAAAAAAAAAAAAAAAAGTAATATGCTTATTCTGTGTTAACCCAATTGCGTACTCTGAACAAGAAAAGATATTAATAATGGCTTCAATTAAATGGTGTAGAGGAAGAACCATTGGAAAAGGAGGCTATGGCATTGTTACTTTAGCCACTACACAAGACAACTTGTACAATGTGGACATTCCGTCAACAATAGCTGTCAAATCATCCCTCTTTTCTCGTTCGATTTCATTACAAAAGGAGAGAGGATTCTTGAACAAATTTCAGGATTGTTCCCAAGTAATACGTTGTTTCGGAGCCGATGTAACTGAAGAAGATGGCAAGATTCTCTATAATATTTTGCTTGAATATGCTTCTGGTGGGAGTCTTGCTGATAGAATAGGTGAAAATTCAACGCAAGGGTTGCCGGATTTTGAGGTAAAGAAGTACTCAAGATCAATTCTTTTGGGGCTTAGTGTTGTTCATGGAAGAGGTTTTGTTCATCGTGACATTAAACCCCACAATATTCTTCTCGTGGGTTCTGAAAAAACTGCCAAGATTGCTGATTTTGGTTTCGCAAACAAGGTTGGAATTGAGACTCAGAAAAGAAAGCGTGGTGGACTTAGGGGAACACCGATTTATATGGCACCAGAATCCGTTCTTGATGCAGAGTATGGAACTGAATCGGATATTTGGGCTTTCGGATGTACCGTGTTTGAGATGATTACGGGGAAGAAAGTGTGGGATTGTACTGGGATTAAGGATACTGTTTATCTATTGTGGAAAATTGCAGTGCAATCACCGAACTTGCAGGACAAAAAATTGTCGAAAGAGGCAGAAGATTTTCTGAAAAAGTGTCTTGCTAGGGATCCGCGTTCTCGATGGACAGCTGATATGCTGTTGAATCATCCTTTCCTTTCGTTTGATAATGCTGTTCATGAGGAGAGAAAGAGAAAGGAACTCAACCCCTTTTTGCTTACAAATATTGTTGATCCAATGATTGATGATTTCTGCAATAGTACAGAGCTGAAACCAATGAAGCTATTGAATTGCAGAACCAACAAAAGGAGAAGAAAGCTAGTGGAAGGATGCTGATTTTTTTTATTAGAATTATACTAATGTAAAGGGTAGGCAGCCTGTGAGGAAAAAAAGATGATCAGGTCCAGCCCCTTGTTTGAAAACAAAACAATTTTGTGTATATGTTCTCTTTATTATTGAACAATCTGTACAAAGAGGTTTTTTGCCTGTAAATTTTGGCTATTAGTGAATGCATTCTCTTTTCAGTGTCTTGCAAATCACGGTCTATTCTTCTTTTCCGATCATATTGATTATATGGCTTAGATCTCTTTCACATTACCTAAGTACTCTCAATATTTGTTTATATCAGAGCCTGATGGCATCTGACTGTTGTTTGAGTTTCAGGTTGGTATCTGATAGTAAGATATACTATGTAATCTATAGAGTAACTTGAAGGAGTGTAGCATGCTTTTAACTTGTCAGTTCTTCTTTGAATAACTTATAAGTTTTTGGAAGAACAAAATATTTCTTGGTATTTGGAGAATTGTGTCTTGGATCATACTGTTTTTTGAGTTATTGTAGAAGCTGCTATTAATTTACCAGGTGATCTTTTTGGAATGTCTTGCACTGTTGCACATTCACTGTCTTAATAGTTCACTGTTTAAGTTTTTCAGTTCCTCATCAAACTCCATATGCTTACATTGGTCATTGAAACTATGGAAGTTAAGGAAATTCAGAAATTCTAGGCTTCTTGTTTCAGAACCAAGTATAGTACGTAAATCCCAAGTACTGATAATTGATGGACCTGTCGAGTAATTTGATTCTTACTTTATGGATTCTCAAAGGATATTTAATTATCTGTGCAAAATTGTGAATTTTCTATATTTTGCAAGAGATGTTTACTTGACATCTTGCAGCTCAGTTTATGGTGATTGGTCCTCATTAAGGATTCACTGTACTTTATCTTTCTCCGTGCTTGTTCTTATGTTGTATTTTTATAGTCTCAGTTACTTAAACAGTTGCCGAGATTTCACGAATCATGATGGAAGTGAGCAAGGTGCTAAAGAGTTGCATGTATGATATTCAGGTATGAGTTGTCTTTCATAGCAGCTGTTATTATACTAGCTAGTGTGATCCCGCAAATTTTGCTTAGAAAGTGCTAGACAGACATCGATTCATGATCCTATTGCTAGAGGATATGCAAATTTGTTTAGGTTTGCGAATACAGATGACAAATTTGTTATCAATTGCTTTTATAAATGATGTCAATTGCTTTGGACAGCTATTATAATAATTAGGCCTCCTTTACAGTTAATTCTTTTGGTTCTGTATTTTTAGGAAAGGAATGCAAAACTAACCTGGCAATTTGAACTAAGATACACCTCAAAGATTACAAGAAGTCGAAGTGCATTAGGTTAACGATGAGCTATTTGTTGAACTATAAGTAGTCCAAAAAAAGGCCGATTCCCTAACAGAAAGAACACATCATTTTCTTTTCTTTTCTATACTCTGTCTTGCCTTTTATTTTCTCATTATTTTGACTTTTAACATTCTTGGTAACGAATTGGAAACAAATTTACCACATATCAGCAGACACAGGATGAATTTACTTTTTTTGAATTTTTTCTCATAATTTAGGTGATATTAATATGAATTCAAAGGGATTACAACCTGAAAAAACGACAAGCATGGTACCTGTTTATTTATAAAAAGACAGACAAAAGATGCAGTTATCCAACTTGAGAAGGTCTAGACAACAACGATTAACAATCCATCCCATCTAAGCTGAAACAAACAATTCAGGGAAAAATAGGAGGAAAGAATACAAAGCATTAGCTAAGTGACAAAATGTGAAGCAAGTTATGAAGGAGCTAGCCCGCCTGCGTAGTTCTCTACATAAAGATCAGGAAGAACTAAAACAATGTCAACAGTCAAACAGCTGACTGACCGATGACTATAACAGATCTATAACAATTTTTTAAGGGCTACTAGTGATCAAAGAAGACACATCAATGCTTTGGTTGAAGAGGTGTTCCAATCAATGCAAAATCTAGAACAGAGTCATCCTTCCAGCTGGTATATAGTGGTTTTGCTGATTTAGGAGAGGCATCACAAGGTGAAAAAGATACACAAGGCCGCTTATCTTCATTTCTATGAACCTGATCATAAATCAGCAGTTCTGGCATCTCTTCCACTTCGACATAATGCTTCATTGGGCTTTCTGGCCGATATGTTGATGACTACATTTCAAAAAGAAATAATTTAACAAATCAGAAATTGAATACATAAACACTGTATAAAAAGATTTAATAGACCCCTAAATATATACGTAAAAAAAGAGTGTCGGGAATGCAAATACCTTCGACTTCGTTGATAGTTGAAGTGCATGTGGAGATGCTCCTAGATGCACATGGACATCATCTGCCATAGGGATGGATCAGCAAAATGTTTTTATAATAACAATATAACACGGTTCAAGTATCATTTAGTGCCTTACCATGATCTAATCCAACTTCCTTAAGAAAACAACTCATGTCCATTGCCTTTCTCTGTGCTTTGATACAATCCTGATGATTATGGAGAAATTTCTCTTCTGGAAGAGATGACTTGTTTGAGTTTGTAAGATCACCTAGTGCTTTCCTGCCACCCTTTTTCTCAACACCTTTAGAGTAGTTATCTTTCCTTCCTGCACTAATTTTGTTTCTAGAGGCATCATCTTTCCCAATAGAAATCACATTCGCAGAATTATTTTTCTTTGATGTCTGCAGAGCAGAAGGCTTTGCTGAGTTTGAGATATCATTAAGTGCTTTTCTTCCACCAAGCCCTCCTCCTTTCTTCTGTGCCTTAGAGATGCCATTCTTCCCCACCAGAGAAGCCCCTGCTAAAAACACAACTTTTAGCTAAGCAATACATAGTAATAGATCATACATTTTATGTTCCAGTTGTAAGATGAAATTTGTACCATCATAGTGTATACTGATATTGTGATCTTGAATCAGGTAAGGTGATGGATTAGCCATTCTTCTCCCAGCAAAATTAGTGCAATATTATCCTGCAAATCATAGTTGTGGTTCAAACATGTAAATTTAAGAAAAGGTGATCTGATGAATACCAAAATAGAAGCAGAGCAACAAGGAAGGGGTGATTAAACAACAAACATACTATGATAAACCTAAACTCCAAGAATTTTGTAGTTGTACTACAGAAGATACTAACATATCAATGACTTTCCAAAGGCATATTTTGTCTTAAGTTGATTCGATGAAAACCCATAATAGCAGCAAGGAGAGAATTGGACATCACCTGCCTATGATAAGCAGAAACATCTGGCGCATTGTTAATGATCAATCAATTTGGTAATTGCATTTCAAAATACGAAGATGAAACACCAGATTGGCCCCATCAGGTTGCATGGGATAAACAATCCTCCATCAATTAGAAAGCTAGAGGGCATAGTTTTAGCCATCATATCATATCCTGAAATTTATAGGCTAAAGGCACTCTCAAAGAATCACAAATTACCTCTCCTCCCATCACAGCTAATTTTAAACACAAAAAGGTGTCATCTAATTCTCTGTGATTACTTCTTTTTCTCTTTTCTCCGGGAAAAAAAAAACACAGGAAGTCTTTTTTCTTGACATTTTTATTTGTGACTAAAGAGCAATTAGTTCAATACTTGATGAAATATTTGTTGTTTACATCATTTGAAAAACCTATCAAGATCAGATTGCCACACTTCTCTTACAAGAAAGAACAAGTGGAATCTTCTTTACTTTTACCCCTACACAAACGGCAGTATACTTCTCCTCTTTATATTCATGGGCACTGTTAATCTTCTATCCCTCTGTCCCAATTTATGTGATACGGATTTCGAGAGTCAAACTTGACCATGAATTCGGACATACACTCTTTAATTTTTTTGAAAGATAATACATATTTAGATACTAAAAAGTACTATAAGTCACAATAATTAACAATTTAAAATATGTAAAAGGTATACGAATACATTGCAGTAAAAGAATTTCTTGTTTGACTCTGTGGTACAGAGGGAATACAAAATTGAAATTCTCTCCTTTTCAACCTTGAAGAATCAAGAGATATTACTTCCACTGAACAAAATTAAAACACCAGGATCATACCATAACTGAAATTTGTACTAACAACAAGAAATCATAGGGCTTTAACAAATGCAGAAAATTGGTAAATAATTTCCAAACCAATAAACAAACAGAAATGAAAAACCAATGTGGAACTGTTCAACAGTCTATATTTCAACAAAGAACGTTAACCTAGAAGCATAAAGCGACATGCATGAAATAATACTAGCAGAAGCAAGAAATTGGAATTTGCTTTCTTGAAAAAGAAATGGAAATTTCTATGGTAGAATTATAAAGACAGAAAACTCACAGAATTGATTCGACCAACTAAAATTTTCAGTCTTGTTCTGAATTTTATCCAAAAAGTTGTCAAGCTTTCTTCTTTCTAAGTGATTTATTGGATTTCTTTGTGCGTTAGTTACTCCTGAAAGTTTTGAAGTTGCAAAACGGTAAATTTTTGGCGATATATAGAGACGCAACGGTCATATTCCCCCCCACTATCCCTTAACCCTATTTTACTTTTTATTAGGGTCGGTTTAGGGAATTAAGTGTCCAGTTTAAATTTTGAGATAAAATTTATTTCATATTTAATTCGAATTATTAGCTAAAAGCGGTGTTATTCTTATATCAAAATTTTGAACGGGATAAGCTATTCAGATTATGATTCTGATTTTTGTCCAGAATTATATGGATATCTTAATTTTGAACCAAATGACCGAAATGGATTAGCAAACTATTTTATTGTCAAAAGTAAGATCAAAATCGGGCTCTCTCGTATGGTGGTGGAATAACCTCAACGAATACACTAAGCTCTAAGGAGATGTATCTGATGTTTGTGATGGAGGAGAGCCAACAAGCCCACATTAAAGAGAGAGACTAACAGATTTTAAGCTGGCAAGATTTTAAGAAATGGTACACACAGCACTTTAGATAAATCTCACATCAAAACGGGGAGAAAAGTAAAGAATTATATAAGGTATAATATAGATACATATGATATGTGTGTTATTGGACCCGATGATGGCTAGTCCTAGAAATAAATCTGTAAGGTTTATTAGGCGAAAATGAATGATATGTACCATAAACTTGGACTGTGACAAGTCACCCATTAAAGCCTCATAAAGCAGGTGTTCTTTGGTGCCCAAAAAATACGTATATACACTTCTATCAGACTATTCAACTTATTATGACAAAGGTGCCGTTTGGCCATAAATACCAAAAATAAATTCACTTTTTTTTGAAATTTTTGAAGTTGGAGTTGGAGTTGTGTTTGGCCATAGTTTTTGAAATTGTAGTTTTTGGTGAAACGTAGTGTAAAAAAGTGAATTTTTTTTTTGAAAAATAAGTTTTTCTTGTTTTTGGTATTCCGAAATACAACTCCGGAGTTGTATTCCGAATATTTATGGCCAAATGCCTAAAAGTAAAAAAAAAAAAGTGAAAAAAATTTCCGGAAAAAAGTGAATAATTTTTATGGCCAAACGGCTATTAAGTGACAAGTATGCAAGATAAGTAAGATACGAAGTACTAATTTAGAAATTAGTTATGCATATATTATTTTTTGTTGAATATTTAGATCGATATAGGACAAATTAGTATACAGTGTAGAGAGGGTTAGCTTTGTCATTATATTTAGCATTTTAATACATGTATTATCAATATTTTAATTTGTATTTCATATTTATCTCATATAAAATTATACATAAACTGTCACATATGGGGAAATAGCTACAGTGCACCCAAACGTTTGGCCGGATTATTTATAACACACTCAACCTTTGCGGGTGACCTATTACCCTCTTGTAGTTATTTATAGTGTGTTTTATTGCCATTTTTGTGGTGAGCTGGACATGAGCGTGAGGACACGCACAAGGGGAACGTAAGGTGCATATTAAAATCGGCTAACCCCTTTTTTTTGCCACCTGGCCCTCCCAACAACTATTTTTTTTTAATCCCCTCAATTTATCTATTATTGACCCATTTCAATACCACATTACCCGATTAGAACTCCATTGGAGCTCTATGGATGGTAATTTATGGGGGGTTTTGGGCTGGTTTCCATGGTGGAATGGAATACAAATGCTCTGTTTTAGTGATTGGAGCTTCAGTTGGGTGTTACCGATGGAGTTTTCCGGCAGTGAAATGATGAAAAAGAAGATCTTCCTAGAAGTTGCTCTCTGATTTGTGTGAAAAGGCGATGAAAACCCAAATAAAAACCACCCCAAAGCTACTTTGGAATGAAATATCTGCTAGCAATTGCTCAATGTTAATTCATTAATAGGAAAAGGTCCAAAAGTACACCTAACGTATGGGAAATCGCGCACAAATACCCTCCTCCATCCACCTATTTGTCCAAAAATACCCCGCCATCCACCTATTTGGTCCAAAAATACCCCCAACCTATTTTTTTGGCTCAAGAATTGATAAGATTCCTAATGGAAACTCTAGAAATTCAAAAAGAAATTAAAAGGCAAGGAATTAAGATAAAAGCAAGACCCAAGTAGTAAAGGAATTATAGGCAAATCTAGGTATGTTAAACCTAATTCCTCCTAATTGATTCCTATTAATGAACCTATACTAATTGATAATCAACAAGGAAGACTCAATGAATCCACAAATGAGCAATTCAATGTAGAAAATCAAGGACAAGAGTTTTAGATTACCAACCAAAGATCCACACAACTAGTCACTAAGATAATCTCTAATTAACTAACTAAACAAACCATCACTCATAAGAGGTTTTCCTTCAATCATCAAGCTAAGAAACTAATAAAATGACTAAGGCAACTATATATAGTCTTGTCTTTTACAACAGTGGCCCAAAAGTGACCTTTTGCAAAATTAGCCACAAATTGGCCGAGAATAGCCAACATTGGCTCTTCTTGGCCATTTGCACTTCTAGCCACTTTTTATGGCTTCCCTTCTTATGCCTTCATCTTCAACATCCTCCCAAGCAATCATCCACACGTTATATACTTTTGAGAGGTGTTCTTCAAGCGCCTCCAATGCCCCTCTGTTTATAAATATCACTTGCAAGTCTTGGAGCTCCTTGGCTTGGCTACGAGTGAATGGCCTTGAAGGAGTGGTGCCCATTGGTATCATATCATCCTCCCCTTCTTGGAGAAGATTCGTCCTTGAATCTAAAGGCTCACCTACAACACAAGAAGATAGATCACTTACATTGAAAACATTATGCACATTATACTCACTTGGCAAGTCGATCTTGTAGGCATTGTCATTGACTTTTCAAGGACATTGAAAGGACCATATCCTCTTGGGCTCAACTTTCCCATCCTCAATTGAAGGAATCTTTCCTTCCGAAAGTGCACCCAAACCCAATCATCAGGTTGGAATTCCACTTTCTTTCTTCCATGGTTTTGCCTTTTTGCCACCTTAGTATTGATCTTCTCTATGCTTGCCTTCACTTTGGAATGAACCTTCACCATTTCGGACGCCCTTTGTTTTGCATCTAAACTCACAACAACATCACTAGATAAGGGGGTTAAGGTTAAAGGAACCAAGGGGTTAAAATCATAACAAACTTCAAATGGAGTCATGTAACGATAGAGGAATGGAGGGACCGATTAAAAGCAAATTCAATCAAAGGCAAACGATCCTCCCAAGAAGTGGGTTTCCTCTAATCATACACCTAAGCATGCTCCCAAGAGTCCTATTCACTACTTCGGTTTGACCATCCATTTGAGAGTGGCAAAAAGTAGAGAACATGAGCTTGGTGCCAAGTGTACCCCATAGACTTCCAAAAATAGCTAAGAAACTTGGAGTCCCTATCACTAAAAATAGTGCGAGGCACTCCATGCAATTTAAGCACATGATTTACAAACAAAGAAGCAACATGAGATGCATCATCACACTCATGGCATGGTATAAAATGAAACATTTTTAAGAACCTATCTACCACAACAAAGATGCTATCATGCCCCCTTTTGGTTCTTGGAAGACCCAACACAAAATCTATAGAAATGTTAATCCAAGGACCAATAGGAGTGGGAAGGGCAGTATACATACCTTGAGGATGAGTCTTTGATTTTGATTGCTTGCACTCCAAGCATTGTCCACAAAGCTTCTCCACATCATGCTTCATTTTGGGCCAATAGAATTGTTCATCGAGGATGTCAAGTGTTTTGGAAACTCCAAAGTGCCCCATCATTCCACCACTATGAGCTTCTTTGACAAAAAGCTCTCTTCATGAACTCATAGGAACACACATTCTACCATCTTTGAACGAGAACCCATCAACAAGTTGGTATCGCTCAACTCTTTTCCCTTGAGTCAACTCCTCACAAAGTTCTTTGAAATCGGGATCTTGAGAATAGAACACTTTGAGGCTTTCAAATCCCATCATTCTAAAAGTCATAGTATTTAGCAAAACATACCTTCTAGACAAAGCATCCGCCACCACATTTTCCTTACCCTTCTTGTAATGGATCACATAATGAAATGCTTTAATAAGTTCAACCCATTTTGCATGTCTCTTGTTGAGTTTAGATTGGCTCTTCAAATGCTTCAAGGACTCACAATCCGAACGAATCACAAATTCTTTGTGCCACAAATAATGTTGCCAATGGGTCAATACCCTCACAAGTGCATACAACTTCTTGTCATAAGTAGAGTAATTCAAAGAAGTCCCCTTTAGCTTTTCACTAAAGTAAGCCAATGGCTTGCCCTCTTGCATCAATACTCCACCTATACCAACCCCGGAAGCATCACACTCAACTTCAAATGTCTTCTCAAAATTGGGCAATTGCAACAATGGTGACAAAATCAACAAGGACTTCAACTAGTGAAAAGCCTTCTCTTGCTCATCTCCTCAAACAAAAGGAACTTATTTTTTTATCAATTAGGTTAAAGGAGAGGCAATAGTACTACATCCCTTCACAAATCGCCTATAGAAACTTGCCAACCCATGGAAACTCCTCACATCGGTTGCATTTTTAGGAGTTGACCAAGTTCTAATGGACTCCGCCTTTTCTTCATCAACCTCCACACCATTCACACTCACAACAAAACCCAAGAATACCACTTTATCAACCTCAAAGGAACACTTCTTGAGATTAGCAAACAACTTTTCACCCAATAAGACATCAAACACTTGTCTCAAATGGACTACATGCTCCACCATTGTTTTACTATACACAAGGATGTCATCAAACTAGACAACCACAAATTTATTGATAAAGGGCTTCAAGACATGATTCATCAACCTCATAAAAGTGCTAGGTGCATTGGTTAGGCCAAATGGCATAACAAGCCACTCATAGAGACCAAACTTGGTTTTGAAGGCCGTTTTCCACTCATCACCCGGATTCATACGAATTTGGTGATAGCCACTTCTAAGATCAACCTTCGAAAATACACTTGAGCCACATAGCTCATCCAACATATCATCAAGTCTAGGAATAGGATGTCGATACTTTACCGTGATTTTGTTGACTGCTCTACAATCAATGCACATCCTCCAAGTGCCATCTTTCTTTGGAACAAGAATCACTGGTATGGCACATGGACTAAGACTTTCTTTGACAAGACCCTTCTAAAGGAGCTCATCAACTTGCCTTTGCAACTCCTTAGTTTCCTCCGGATTGCTCATATATGCCGGTTTGTTAGGAATTTGGGATCCCGACACAAAATCAATTTGATGTTCAATGCCCCTCAATGGAGGCAGTCCTTTGGGCATCTCCTCCGGAAATAGCTCATCAGATTCCTGCAAAAGAGAAGAAACAATAGTAGGCAAAGTGCTAGTATCTTGGTAAGTATGCAATAAGAGATTCTTGTTGACAAAGCACACCATGAAGCGCCCGTCATCAACACCTTTCAAGCAATTGCTTGGTTTGGCAAATGTGCATATCTTGGCTTTCCCTTTTGTTACCCTTTGATCCTCTTGGCTAAGTAAGGACTCCTTTTCAACCTCTTCCTTTTGCACTCTCTCTCGGAGCTCTTTCATGATTCTATAGTCCTCACTCACTTGATAGGGTGTCAATGGGGTAAGAGTATGCTTTCTACCCCCAAAGACAAAGAAATACTTGTTAGATCTCCCACTATGTTGAGCATCCATATCAAATTGTCATGGTCTTCCAAGTAACATATGACATGCTTGAATTGGCACCACATCACATAAGACTTCATCGTGGTACTTTCCAATGCTAAACTTCACTACAACCCGCTTGGTGACCCTCACTTCTCCACAATCATTGAACCATTGAAGCTTGTAGGGGCTAGGATATTTCCTTGTGGGAAATTTCATATGATCAACCAATGTCGTGCTCACCACATTTGTACAACTACCACCATCAATGATCAAGGAGCACACCTTATCCATGATTTTGCATCGAGTATGGAAGAGGTTTTCCCTTTTATCAAGTTTCTCTCTATTCATTGCACCCATGATCCTTCGCAACACACAAGCCAAATTAATATTCTCCTCTAGTTGCCGCTCATCATCCTCCTTTTCAAATTCTCTCTCATGTTCACCTTTCAGTTCACCATCACTACCTCCTCCACCACCCTCCTCCTCTTCATCGGTTCGATAACCATCAAGTATGGCCACAATTGCCCTTCTATTAGGACATTCACTTGCAATGTGGCCCCTACCTTGGCATTTGAAACATTGAATAGTAGAAGGACGAGGAAAGTTAGGTTTAGCATTGTTACATCATTTAGCCTTGTCTTCACCCTTAGCTTTGTAGTCGAACTTGGCTTGAGGAGTTGAATTAGTGATCTTGGGCCTTTCCCATCTATCCTTGCTCCATGATGAGGATGACACATTCTTAGCCTTATAGGATTTCTCCGCTTTCAAATCCGCTTCAATCTTAGTTGCATCATGAAATGCTTCCTCAAGTGTGGTATAAGAATGAAGCCTCATGGGTTTGGATATGTCATGGTTCAAATTGGCCACAAATCGGATCACCGTGTAATTCAAGTGTTCTTCGATCTTAGATTTCAACCTCAAGTTCTCAAACTCATCAAAATATTCTTCCACACTCTTACTACCTTGCCTAAACCTGTATGCTCTTTTGATAACACCTTGATAATAGTCGGCTGTTACTTACATTGCTTCCATGAGCTTAATCAACTCTTTCCAAGTTGGCACATCAAATATATGTCGTTGAGCTCTCTCACGTTTCTTGGATTCCCACCAAGTGGATGTATACCCCTCAAATTGGGTGAGGGCATACTTTGCTTTCAACGCATCCGAGATGTTATTAGTAAGGAATATCCTCTCGCTTTGCAATTTACATTCTAAGAACTCTTCTGGGTCACTCCCACCTTTGAACTTGGGAAGTTCTACCTTGATAGTATGCAAATTTTGGTCTTGACATCCCCTATCTTCATACCCTTGCCATCTTGCCCGGTCATCATGTCTTTGCCATTTAGCACGGTCATCATGACCTTGCCATCTACCCCGCTCCTCATAGGGTCTACCAAAACCTCCTCGTCTCCCTCATCCCCTTTGGGCATCATACCCCTGTCTCCCTCCATACCGTGGCTCCTCCCACTATCTCTCCAGCTTATATGCCTCAACTTCTTCTTCATAAGTGGGATTGTGGTATCAGGTTGGAAATGGTTCCGCGGTAAAATTTTGTAGTGTTGGTGTATTTGGGTTTGTGTGGGAAACAATTGGTTGAGTGACTCTCGGGGTCACGTGTGGTAGACATTCCTCTTGAGCCTGTTGGTATAATTGGGGTTAGTTAAGGGGGTTGGTTCGTCTCACATATCTCGAGGCGTCGGCATTTGGATTAGTAAGGGGGTTGAATGGATGAGGAAGGATTGAGGTTAGCTTGGGGATAGTATAATGCACGCATTTGTCCCAGGGTTATGGTTGGTGAGGTGTTGGGGTTCCTACTCACGTCATCTCCAACATTCGCATCCCTATCTTTTGATTGGGAAGTTCCCAACCTACTAGTTTTGTCACGACCCAACCCCGTAGGTCGTGACTAGTGCCTGAGCTGGGCACCCCAAACACACTTATCAAACAGAATCACATACGGATGGCTTATATATCTATAAATATCAAACGTGGCTCCAAATGGACGCATACAAACACATAAACCGTGTGTGCCGGTAAGGCCGGCATAATATACATAACATGTCAAAACATACACACACGCGTACCGACAAGGTTCGCCACGGCGGACGGGTCGCCCAAATACAACTCGCACGTCGCATCCGAACAAAACCTACATAACCCACATCTATGTCTACGTACCTCTAATACGTAACAACGAGAATCGAGATGGGATTGGGCCCCGCCGTACCCCCCCGAATAAACATAATCATATACATCGTAAGAGTATATACCAAAATATTGGCTCCTGCAACGTTAAAGGGGAGCACTCGGGAACAACAGGAACGTGGAATCCCATGCCATGGAACACCAAAACGCGTATCCGTACCGCGGGGTACGAAACGTTACCCCCCGAAGAGCGGGGCCGCACGGAATATGTACCGAGTATGCAAAGTGGAAGATATAGTAAACAACCGAGTCATAATCAAAATGTATACGTAAAGTAAGCATAATAACCGAAATATCAAAGCGCTTGCGACTGACATACAAATCATACATATGAGATACATAAGACAAATATAATGTTCATCATATACATACCGTAACATATCATAACGTCATTACCGATCATATGAGATGTCCTTAACCGATGTGGGATTGGCCTAAATAAACCAACTAATGTGGGATTGGCCTAAACCAACGTGCGGTGGAAGGTTACCTCACTACCGGGTTTGCCCCACCATTGGGTTTGCCCCACCATCGCCCCGATTCCAACAAATCACATATTCCGTAATCCATACATATAACATATAACGTAACATATATACATAGATCAAATGTACCGAAAGGCTGCCTGCCGACCACATCATAACATCATAATACATACCCGATTCCCGGCCAAAAAGGGGCTCGGCGAACCGATCTGATACCAACTGACCATATCATCATACATCATATCATATCATCATATATCATATCAGACTTCGCATCATATTCATATTTCTAAATTCACGTCATACTTCGAATATAGCATAGTGCGCACGATAACCTAACCGGCCCGGACTTGGCGAAAATGTACAAATGTAGGCATGAACATTAATCGGGAGTGATTAAATACAGCTTTAAAACATTTTTAAAGACTTAATGGGTTAATCAAAACGAACCGTTTTTATAAGCCACAACAATAGTCAAACCAGTATTTTCTTCCGAGTATCGTCAGGACATACCAAACCGAACTTCAGAAACCATAGACACGTACCAAAATCATGTGCACAAAATCATTATCACATACTTAAGAGGTAGGTAAACTGATCGTACTTGAAATCGGAATCATAGTCATATCATGTTCTTGCAAAAGTCAATGAAATACGTGAAGGAAAGTCGCGGGACCCACGAACGGTGTCGACCCGAGCCGGGCCCGCCTATGGAAATCATAGCTATCATACATCATGGAATCATTTTTGAGCATATCTAAGCGATCCGGTTCCGTCTCGTGAAAGTTACGACTTTCGTAGTTTTCGGAGTCATTTAGGAACAAAACTCTCTTTAAAAACCAAACTTTTAAGCAACTTTGGAAACTTATTCATGTAAAAGACATAGGGGCCAATATTTCATCATATCATGCATACAAAGACCATGAAATAAATAATAATCACAGACATAGTCGGATCGCGAGAGTAGGGTTTTCTCGAGGCTCGTATCATAGCCTATTTGTAACTAAGGCATGCCAAAAGAAGGAAGGGTTACGCTTTACATACCTCAAACGCTCTCCAAGCTTAATCCAAACTCAAGCTAATATCAACCTACATCTCGGACTCCCCAAGATCTACGCACGTCATAATATGCCAAACATTAGCCAAAGGTATTTAGGAATTCATTTCCAAACGAACATCAAATTCCTGCTGCAACCAAGATTTCCGTAAATAAAGCCTACCCCGAGAATTTAACTCGGCCAAATTAACAATCAACAACAACAACAACCAACCTAGCAACATCCATAATAAATCCGAAAGGTAATATAACATTAGTAAGCCCCTTTTTCATCATTCAACAACTTTCAATATATATATATTCAACGGCTTACGTTCAAGCCAACATTAACGCTTATACATTCAAATACTCATCCGAATCCATATCACAACATTCAAGGACATCTTAAACAATTTATACAATATTTCCAACAATCCAACCATGGCTCCAATCCACCCGAAATCAGCCCCCAAACCCGAGAACCTCACTTTACACATTCCTATTTTCAAATCATGATTTGCATCCACAACTCACATTCTAACAATGCCATTCTCATCAATATACAAATTACATTAAATGTACAATAACCTCCAAATCAGCCCATACATTTACAACATCAATTTGAGTCATTAAACATTCATTTCCAACATAGAATTCATAACGACGACGACTAAAACATTAAGCGAAATTAATGCGTTCATTGTCATATAATATGACCCATTTTCTACCAACATACCAACACGCACATATGGATAATTCTCATTCATTTCTTCACACTACAACCATCAACATACTATATATAGAACTTAATTCATCACTTCAATACAACACAACACACACACACTTACATGGCTAAATCTCACACACATGGCCTCAACTCCAACACACTATATTTCATGATTTTCATCCATTTTAACATACTACAATATGCATACAACCTTCATAACACATAAACAAGATCAAATCTTACCTTTCTTCCTTCAACTTCACAATAGGCTAGGGTTTCCAAGGATGAAAACTAGCGGGTTGATCGCTCCAACAACACTTCCACGCTACTTAGTGGACCTCAAAATAGTGGGTTAACATCAACAAAATATTTTTGGAGGACTAGTTTTGACTTGGTTTTTCTTTGGTTGGCCGAATGCTCAAGTTGTTGTTCTTCAACTTCTTGATTTTTTTCTAAGTATGAAAGATGATAATTTTTGAAGACTTGGTCATCTTTTACACCTTATATGAATAATACAGTGTCCTTGGCCCACACATGTGCCGGGACCAATTAAAATTGTCCACAATTTGTGTGGGCCAAACTTCAAGCCACGCGGCCACAACAAGGAGAAATTGCATGATTTTCAAGTTCCACAAATTTCATTTTTGGTCCCAAATTTTCCTAATTGTTCCATGCAAACAAATTCATGCACAACTTATGTCTCAAAATAAAATCGAAGGTCCAAAGTCTCGACATTGTATCCCGGAATGGTTTTATCTCCACCCTATCATAATGTGCAAAAATGCGGGATATAACAAGTTTGCTCCACATTTGCCAACCTAACATTGATACTTCCCACATCCGCCCTTATTGCACTCATCTCCGTGGTCATCATTGCAAACTCCCTAAGTAAGAGAGTCATTGAGTCCTCTCCATCATGAGATTGTCCTCCGGAATTAGTCATGGTACCTACAAAACCCAACAAACAATACTAGTAGTAAAGTTCCTCACGTCACTCGTCCAAGGTTGGGAATGAAAACCACTTGTCCAATCAAGCCTCACGATTGCTAAGCTTTGTGGAAGAATGGGTTCTTGTGTTAGAAATGACGGACGACTCAAAACAAACGGACAAGAGCCAATGAATGTTCGACGAAATAAAACGAGAAAAGCTAATGTTCGACGAAATAAAACGAGAAAAGCTTGAAAATAATTGGCACAAAAGAAATGGGACTCAAGAACTAATTAACAATCAAGTAAGAACAATTACTAGTTGTTAATTAGCTTAGAGAATGAAAGAAAGAAGATAAGAAGTGGACAAACACTTAGAAAAAATTTTGGAGAAGTTTTGACACTTAGAACATTTTTGGGGTAGTTTTTGGTTCCAATACTTAGAAAAAATTTGGGGTAGTTTTTGGTTCGAACACTTAGAAAAATTTGGGGTAGTTTTTGGTTCCAACACTTAGAAATTTTTTTCTAAATGTTGAAAAGTTCAACTCTCTGAATCTGTACTGCACGCGCCACTCAGGCTTTTGCTGACGTCATGCTGACGTGGATTTTTTTTTTTTTTTTGAAAATTGGGTTAAATATTTCTGAATTTTTTTTTGGAGACTTACTTGGGCCCACAAACACTTTTTGACCTTGAAAAATTTGGATCAAACACCCTCTTTTTGGGTCTTCTTCTCTATGAAGATTTAAAGTTCTTCAAGAACACCAAGAACTCCAAATTTCCAATCACCTTCAAATCAACTCCAAAAATTCTCAAATTTCTAATCTAGGTTCCCCTCCACTAGTAAAAACAAACCCAATAATTTTCAAACCCTAATTTCTTCTTCTTCTCCAAGACCACCTTCAAGCTCTTCCACCTTCAAACTCTATTAATGGTGGATGACTAAAAAATGATCCAATTAACTTGAAACTTTGAATTTTGACTCAAATAATACTAGGGAACAAGAATCTAGTGTCAAATCAACAAAACAAACACAATTTTTTTTGGGGGTTTTGAAGAATTTCGAATTTTCTATATATATATATATTTGATTTTTTTTTTTTTTTGTAGAAACAAGGATGAAGAATTGATGGAACAATTCTTCTACCAAGCTCTTGATACCAAATGATAAGATTCCTAATGGAAACTCTAGATATTCAAAAAGAAATTAAAAAGCAAGGAATTAAGATAAAAGCAAGATCCAATTAGTAAAGGAATTATAGGCAAATCTAGGTATGTTAAACCTAAATCCTCCAATTGATTCTACTAACTAACCTATACTAATTGATAATCAACAAGGAAGACTCAATGAATCCACAAATGAGCATTTCAATGTAGAAAATCAAGGACAAGAGTTTTAGATTACCAACCAAATATTCACACAATTAGTCACTAAGATAATCTCTAATTAACTAACTAAACAAAATATCATTCATAAGAGGTTTTTCTTTAATCATCAAGCTAAAAAACTAATGAAATGACCAAGGCAACTATACATAGTCTTGTCTTTTACAAGTAAGGCCCAAAAGTGACCTTTTGCAAAATTAGCCACAAATTGGCCGGAAATAGCCAACATTGGCTCTTCTTTGGCCATTTGCACTTCTAGCCACTTTTTATGGTTTCCCTTCTTATGCCTTCATCTTCAACATCCTCTCAAGCAATCATCCACACGTTATACACTCTTGAGAGGTGTTCTTCAATCACTTCCAATGTCCCTCTCTTCATAAACATCACTTGCAAGTAGGGTTGCATATCGGTCGGTTCGGTTCGGGTTTCAAAACTATCGGTTTAAATTATTGGTTATCGGTTTGTAGATATGTTAAACCGTTAAAGAACCGTTAAAATATCGATTAATGGGTTATCGGTTAATCGGTTATCAGGTGTTATCGGTTCGGTTATCGGGTTAACCGTTAAGATTTCACACAACAAAAAATGGCTTAACCACTAAACTGAACTCGCTTTGTCCGTCAACAATCGCTTATACTTTCTATTGCTCCCAAATAAACTATGGGATGACAACCAAAGAAGCATTTGATCCAGCAGATATTATGAAGCTACGATGAATGGAACTTTGTTAGCACGACAGTAATTAGAAAATGAGGAAGTATTTCGAGAGAATACTTCTTCCACCTCATCTATTAGATCAAATAATCATACGGATCTCTATTTTTCTTTTGTTTTAAAACTACTTCCTTTGAACATTGATATTAGACTCATACATCTCCTAATATTGAATCAAGCAAGATACTTAAATGATAATATATATGAAAGGGTAGAAGTGTAATTAATTAAATTATTATCGGGTTATCGGGTAACCCGTTAACAAAAATAGCCAACCCGCGACCCGAACCAATAAGCTAATAACCCAAAAACACCACCGGTGCCGAACCGATAATCCATTAACCCGAACCATTAACCCAATAACTCAATAATCGGTTCGGGTTATTGGTTTAACCGTTAACATGCACAGCCCTACTTGCAAGTCTTGGAGCTCCTTGGCTTGGCTACGAGTGAATGGCCTTGAAGGAGTGGTGCCCATTGGTATCATATCAAGAATACCCCTCAAACTAACTCCCTAATTTTGATGGTATTTTTCCAATTTTAAACTGTCACGTGGCTTGTTTTGATTGGCCACATATATTATTTAATTTAAAAATGAAACCCAACCCAATTTGAAACCCAAACCCGTTGACCCATTTTTTTAAACCCACATTTCATTCTCACTGCTAAAGACATCCATTGCTCAAATTATCGATCATCAACGTCGCATGGTTTATCTTGATTTTCTCGAGTTTTGATTTATCATATATTGTGGTCATTTTGATGTTATGGAAGCTTAATAAAAGAACATGTAATTCTATTGCCAAGCATTAAGAACTTGCATTTTGGTGCCTATGTAAAATCGGGTAGGTGTTGTTGAGCTAGTTAATCCCTTGAACAAGTTTTTGTTCCAAATTGTCCGAGCTATTGCATATAACCTTTTATGTTAGTGCATGATGATAAATAGAAGAAGTTGAAATTTAATTTCAAGTATTAAGTGTTCTGATAAATAATTCATCGGAAATGATGTTCCCGTAAGTGAGCTAGTCCGGGTATTATTTGATAGTCTGCGTTCTGTCTTGTGTTAGTCTCTGAGGTGAGTAAGTTTCGAACTTTCATGTGGCATTAGGTGGTTTTCATACTTCGGGGAGAACTCTAGTGCTCTTCTTACAAAAGAACTTTGAGTACATCAATCTCGGCTTGATTAGGAACAATACCCATGGCTGCTCATCAGATATGCTTGCAAGTATGGCTACAAAAAAATAAAAAAATAATATATATATATATATATATATATTTGCAATTTGAAGTGCATTTAAGTTACAAAATGGGTTAGATTAAATGAGTGGGGTTTAATTTTTAAATTAAATAACATATGTGGCCAATCAAAACAAGTCATGTGGCATTTTAAAATTGGAAAAATACCATCAAAATTAGGGTGTTAGTTTGAGGGGTATTCTTGAGCCAAAAAAATAGATTGGGGGTATTTTTGGACCAAATAGGTAGATGGAGGGGTATTTTGGACCAATAGGTGGATGAAGGGTATTTGTGAGCCATTTCCCATACGTTAGAGGTATTTTTGGACCTTTTCAGTTCATTAATTTACAGTTTCACTAATATTATCTCATTCTGGAGACACTGAAAAATAGTGTTCCAACTTCCAAGTACAGCATTTGATTTTGCAAGTGAGACAATGTCCTATTTAGTGTTTCTCTTGCTTCAGTTGGGTGTTACCCATGGAGTTGTGGGCTGGTTTTTAGTTAGTGTTTGAATTTTTGTCATCTTGCTAACCATTCTAAAATTAGCAGTAGGGAATTCTTGTAGAAAAGCTAAAGTCTTGTTTTAATGGCGGAAGGGGATGGAAAGATGAAGAATGAGGGAAAATTTAATAACAAAGCACATTTAAATGGAAAATACACGTGTCAAGCGCGTGGGGTGCACCTGACTTTAAAAAACTAGGGGTGACATTTTAGTGGCCAATAAAATACACTATAAATAGGTACAGCGGGGTAATAGACCTCCGTACAGGTTGAGTGTGTGTTATAGATAATCCGGCCAAACGTTAGGGTGCACTGTAGCTATTTTCCCTAATTTATACAAGTATTATTTTGAGAAATGAAATATGAACAATTAAACATTATTTAGTTAATGTTAAACTAATACTGATTTTTACGTGCAGATTATATCTTCCAAAATCCAATCAATTGATCCCTGAGATTAATATATAGGAGTACTATTTACCAGAATGGTAATTCTTTTATCTGGTTTGCTCATTTAAATTATTGTTTGTTTTATTGTCGATTTATTATTTTAACTTTAAGCTTAAAATAATAAGTTTAATTTCAATTTTTTTTTCAAACTTCAACCAAATTATGTCCAAATGCCTACGAGATGTGTCAAGCTAGCTATGACTATTTTTCCAGCTCATATCAGGAAAATGAGATACAACCTGACCTAAACTTTCGCACAGGCCATATTTGTGTACAAACAAATCCATCACCATCTAATTTATTACAGTATCTTGATGAGTCCATGGATTACATATGGCATATTGTTGTAGCAGTCAAAATACAGATTCAACATTTGAATGATTCGAGAGATGACACGTCACAGATCGAGTTTAGTCAGATCTAGCTCAGCAAAGATTGTTCCATTCAGAGTTCGAGGTTGTGTCCAGGTAACATTTTTTGGACATGATTCCAGTTCACTCCAGACCCGATTATATATCCACGTACGTAACGGATTCAACGTGCAGATGATGGTCATTATGGGAAGTTGAACATACAGAAAACATTACTTTGGATTTGACTATAAATATACCCCTCTCCCTCACTTGTAACCCATCTGATTTTCATCATCTTTACTTCCTGAGCCATACTCTATAACAGGCAAGCAAGCACTTATTTTTCCAGTCTCACTGCCTAACAGTTCTGCCGGAGACAATTGAATAAGATTTTCCTTCCTCTTTTGCTTTATTGCTATGCAGTTCATAACTTATTATTTACTTGTTTTATTATCTTTACAAGCAAGTTATTAGTAAAAAAAAAAAAAAAAAAAGTTCGTATTTCGATCATTATAATCTACGTCCCTTGACCTCTAAATATAAATTCAACTGTTATTTTAAGTCACAAATTTATGGGTAAGCAATTGTGAGAATCATTATCAATTTCCTGCATACATGTATACAGAATAATTAGCTTCAATGTCTCACTCTCAGTAATTAATATCAATAGTAGCAGATAGAGACTTCCAAACAAATTATAATTCTATAGGAAGAATTCTAAGCTTTTGGCCAAGCTAGTGATTTCACATCAAATCCCGAAATTGTGTAGGGTGCAGTAGCTCAAACTTATCATGCATTTCCTCCTTGCCTTGTTTTTTCTCCAAGAGACATTTAATTGATTCATAAGTTAAACTATATATTTTTCTTTGCCTTCTAATATATAGCGAATGAAAAGAAAGATAGTCGGTCCACTTTCAAGTTTCAACGACTATAGTTTAATAGCAACACCAAACTTGTTAAGCAATTTTGTTATGTACTTTTTTCTTTTATAAAGTGTGCGCATTAGATATTTAACATAATAAATCTCTATATCGAACGTGCTAATTGACATACATGTTTAAATCCCGCTGGATATAGATGGATTAGGACTTCCATTTTATATCTCTCCATCAAGATGACGGCATCAATGGAACATCTGTTACACCCTTATTTATCACTCTAGAATACAATTATGTCATATTTGAGAAGACAGTTTAAAGTGTGGTTAATATAAATTGAGCCAAGTCTGCATTCACCGTCTTACTAACCCACCAACCACATAAAGCGACACAATATCTAATTATCACACTTATAGTTGGGGAAATTTGCTCAAACAGAATCATTTAAGACTGCTATTTAATATTTTCCCCTCGTTTAAGGAATATGCGGGAAAAAAAGTAGTATCGGCACTACACACTCTCAAGAATGGAAAATTATGCTTTCACAAATTTTCGTTCTAACTATCTTGTCGGATTCGCAAGACCTGCATTATACACGAGTTATGTTAATGGGGCATGACTTTAGTACAATATTCATTCTAGCTACCTTATGCCTATCTTTAAATTGTTCACAAATCTTGTTAAACTGGTACGACTTACGTGTGACGTTCAATTGCTTACAAGTCTTTTTGAACTATTAAAATTTTGTACTATCTTCATTAATTTATCCATCTAAGTCATGCCGGACTACCAAGTTTTGTACTATCTTTATTTTGCTTATCTTCTTCAATTATTCACAATTCTTACCGAACCGCTAAAACTTATCTGTAATATATTCGTTTTACAAATGCAGGGGACTAGGGGAGTTTCTCATCTTCAACTCTTTTAACATCAACAAACAAGAATTGCATGTTGTTGTAATTACCTGTAATATAATCTATATATATATATAATATAAAGTTAAGCATAGACAAGGTGATGTGGCACCTCTCTCTGGCCACCATTCCTATTTATCTTTTTGCTCCTTTTTTTGACATTTTTTCTTCATTTTCCTTGCTTTTTTGTTCCTAATATGCAAAAGAAGTAAGCTGACTTTCCCTTCTATTTTCTGTATTTAAGTGCCCATTGAATTATGGTATTAAAAAAGGAGTATATTAACATACACTAATAAAGGTTTAAGAATTTGGAGCACAGAGATAAGGCTTAGTAACTTAAACGTTATTAACGGAAAAGATAGCTTATTGGCAAATTAAAATCTTTATTACAATTATTATTTTACATCTTCAATTTTACATCAGTTACAAATTAATATAAGCATCATACCTATAAATGATCACCTTCGAACCTATTTATCCTACATTTTTATCTTTTCTCCATATTCACATCTTACAAACTTAAAATTTTGGCAAATTATTTCTGTGGTAGTTTTGGTATTGCACTATTGCGTTGATTGTGAGTCTTTGCCCCCCTCGTCAAATATGAAAACAAAGAACTGCTATGCACTGAGTTCGGGAAAGAGCCGAACCACAAGAAAATGTTAGAAATTGAGATTTGACACAAAAATTTGGTGAGTCTCATTTTTATTTTAGTTTCACAATTTCAGTCGTTGCAACTGATCTATTCTTTTCCTTCTTTCTATTGATTTACTGTGTAGTCTTTCTCTCAGTTGTCAAAAGTGTTGATGTTTTGAAATGGTAAAAGTAAATATTAGGAGAAAGAAGCAGATTTTTAGACTTTTGTAGTATAAATATGGAGGAGTAGATTTGGCGATGGGGCGACATTAGAATGAAAAATCAAAACGAAGAATACATTAGTTGCTTAAAAGCCACAACAAAAAAAGGTATAGGGGAACTCTGAAACCAATTTCCAATATATTTTTAGCAATATCTATATCTATATCTATCTATTCTATACTATATTAAAAGCATGAACCTTTGAACTTAAAAGTCAAATAACTTAAATATCCTTCTATTAAACTAAATATTCTATTTCTAAATTTAAAAAACTGACGCCTACTCAATAGTCACAACTCACAACCCTTCGGTTCAATTTTTTCCCATTTACTTCCTGGTGTCAATTCAAATTAAGGTGGTGTCTGTTCTCTTCAAACTACTTAGCACAATTATTGGAGAATGAATTCCCACAAATTCAAGTCTGTAGGATACCAAGAGAAAAGCAACAATTAATCTTATTTGATGAGTCCCAAAAATCAAACTGGCCAAGTAAGTTTTCTTTCATGTCGTGCTTCTGTATATCACAAGTAACAATGATTTATCCAATAATGACTAAAAAATTACCTTTAAGAGCAAAAATGCCCATTTCCCTTCTAATTAGCTAGGGTGACATATAGCTATACAATATATAATCTACTCTTATATGTTTATTAGAGTGTCTTTTTTTGTTTTTTTTTTTTTTGGTAACATTGAGTGTTTTTTATTCTACAGAACATTAAACATTACTCCCCCGTCCCAATTTACATGAAGGTTGATCAGTTTGGAGAGTCAAACAATTTTTTATTTGCCTCAATTTTAAACATAGATTCTTCTAGTATTTTATAATAAATTTACATATTTGGAAATTATATAAAAAATACTATAAATCTGCATAATTAATAATTAACAATATATGAAAAGAGTTGGAGAAAATTATAGTCAAAGAAAGGGTTGTTTGACTCCCCAAACTGATCAACTTTCATATAAAATTGGGATGGAGGGAGTTTATGGCATAAAAAACTCCCTAAGTTATTTTTAACCCGATTAATTTTTAAATCTAATAATGTATTAGCAAACGTAAGGCCAATATTTGGTTGAAGGTGAAAGAAAAGAGTATCTTAATATTGAAGATGTAAAAATGTATTTGGATATTGCATGCACTTACTTATGACACAACAAAATTTCACATGATTGGTAAAATTTTGTGAGTGAAAATCATTATTTGGAAATACTTCTGAAATATGTTTTTCAATATTTTACCAGTATTTCAAATACGGAGTAATAAATTTTAGTATTTGCAAATTCCGATCGATTGATTCACAAAACTAAACTTAACTGTTCAGATTGAGCACGTCATGAATACAATTTGTTATGTTCCAAAGAATAACGATGTCGGAAATACAATAGATGTAAAGCCAATGGGTTCAAACAGTTTGAAAGATTTTTTTTTCATATTATCGTCACCGAGTGCAAATATTTTCATGAAGTTTCAACAGGCTTGGACCAAAATTGTAGTACATTGTGAGATCTAATTATATAGTTCTTCAATTTATATGTATTTTATTGGATTCAATAGATAATTATGTTACATCTTTTACTTTTTTCCTTCTTTTTTGTTGTCACTGAGTTTTCATTGTATTTGACAATTCTAAGCCACATAGAAATTGAAGAGAAAAAAGTTAAAATTTCTATTCTGATAAGCAACAGAATGCGAACTATCAGATTTGCAGCAAATAAACTCATGAGAAATAAGAAATGCACTGAAGTGATGAAACCAAGCTTCAGGAGCTTGTTTCAAGCCATAGATGGCTTTGGTTAGCTTGCAAACATGAGTAGGATAGTCGGGATGAATAAAACCTGGAGGCTGCTTCATGTAGACCTCCTCAGTAAGGACCCAATGCAAAAATGCATTTTTAACATCCAACTAACGAATTTTTCAAGATAAAGAGACAGCAAGGGAAAGAACAATTCTCACAATTGTTGCACGAATAACAGGGCTACATGTCTCATGATAATCAATACCAAGTTTCTGATGAAAACCTTGTGCTAGAAGACGTGCCTTGTATCACTCACTAGACCCATCTGAATTACATTTTATGCGATATACCCATTTACAACTGACTAAGTTCATGTTAGGGATAAAAAAAACAAGGAGCAAAGTTTTATTTTCCAAAAGAGCATTAAATTCATTTTCCATTGCTCGATGCCACTTTGGATTTTTCACAGCTTGAGAAAAGCTTGAAGTTTTGTTCATGGATATTAGCACTCAAAGAAAATTGTTTCTTTGGCTTAGAAATACTAGACTTGGATCGAGTTTGCGTTTGATGCAGGGGAATGGTCGATGAAGAAGTTGAGAAATTAGTAACAGGTAATGAGGTAGACAAATGTGGTTAAGAACCTACAGGTAATGTGCCATAAAAGCACTTTTATGTCTTTTTTGGCGTAACACACTAGATAAACATCTTTACTTGACCTCAACTGGCAATTAAACACTCTAACTTTGAAAATGCACATCTAGACACCTCAACTCATATTCACTGTGTCAGTTGAACACTCCAACTTACAAAATGATCATCTAAACACCTCTAAAATTTATGTGTCATGTCACCATCTAGTCCATGAGACACAATGAGGACGAGTTGAGATCTAATTGTGCATTTTAAAAGTTGAAATACTTAGTTGTCAGTTGAGACCAAGTGAAAGTGTCTATCTATATATTATGGAGGCTTTTTTCCTTTTGGTTGTTAATGCTTCTTTTTCGTTGTATTTGACAATGCTAAGCAATATAACATTTGAATAGATAAACAATTTAGGTGCTATTCTAATGGACCCACGGAATGCGAAAGTTGGACACACACATATATATATATAAGCCATGTAATTATTTTTCTAGTTAAAAACTATAAAAAGCAAAGATGGTTCTGTTTGCGAAAGTTGTGGCAGCAAAAGTAAGGGAAATTCTTCAACCTTTGGATATAAATGTAATGCATCTCTTCAATTTTAATGAAAAAAGGCGAGGTGGGGTTTGGGGGGTTGTGGGGCAGTTTGCTGGCCGCTACCCTGTGGCATTCAATATTTGGAATGAAGTTCTTTATATTATTAAAGGATATAAAAGCAATTCTAATGCCATCTAAAATAAATATAAGACCTTGCGCTAATACTCCGATAACATCTTTATATGGTTTTCTTCATCAATTATGTACGCATCTTTATAATAGTTTTTCAACCAAAGTGGAATTCTAAAACACAGACATAGGATAATCTTGCAACAGAATTCTTTTGAAGTTAAGAGTTATAATTATGTAGATATAGACTTTGGAAAAAATTTAATACTAAGGAGGCAATAATAGAAAATGAAGCATGCAAACTCGAGAATACTACTGAGTTAATTTCTATCCAAGACATGTTTAAATGGTTTATACACCGAATTGGGGATTTAATTTTAGTTGATCGGTATGTTTAATTTAAAAAGTGATTTTGTTATTTCATTAAACTATGTTTTGCCAATTATTTGTTAATAAAAGAGATTATTTAATTATGAGATAATTATTGAATAGACAAAAAAATTGAAAATAATTAAAATTAGTAAAATATTTATTAGTTTTGTGTGTGCATATGGGTGGTGGATCAGTTTTTCATGAGATGTTAAGCAAATTTCTTTTAAACAAATTTTGATCCTTTTTCAATATTTTGTGTATGGCCAACAAGGGTTGTGGTGGAGTTATAAGTTACTTCTTCATCCTTAATCAGAGGTCTCGGATTCAAGTTCCCTTGATTAGGAAGCGATTTATCCCCCCACCCCCCCACCCAAATGCGGGACTCTTAGCGCGAATTGGGATTTAGTCAGTCTCCAATGTGAGTATCGGACACCGGGTGAGAAATAAAAAAATATTCTGTATATGGATAAGTTTTATTCGTAATGGAATTACTATTCGTTATAATATAAATTGATTATCTATTTGCAAAGTTTGGTGTTTGTTTGTAACGAAGGATATCTGTTCAAATTTGTTTAAAGACAATTTCTTGTTTCTTTATGTTTTGCAATGACAATAGATGAAGCACCAACTTTTTATTACACTTTCAGTAGGAATATAAACGCGAATAACAAGAATTTTGGTCATGACAGAGCAATCGAAACTGATGAAAGGAACATATACTGGGAATATTCTCTATTAAGAAATTATAAGGTGAGATACACTTAAAATAATCACATGTATCTTAAACATTGATTGTTCATCTTCATAGGTTTAGATGATTTGTACTTTTTCTTTCAGTTATAATTATTTACTCAAACAGTAATAATACTATTTTACAAAGTTATGTATTACATACATGATTCGACATACTAGTAGTGTTTTAAAAGCACGGCTGTAGGACAAAGCTTTTCCTATGGGGCAAGACATTTTCCCCGGAGCATGGGTGTAAGTAGTAAACCCGTGACTCTAATATTGATACTTTAAAAAATAGAAATCGAGAAAAAAGATTAAAATATTAAAAACATGCATTAAACATTGTAATAATTCAAAACAATAGTTGTTCAGAAATTGATTTAACTATCTAGGCAATAATATTGTATGCACATCATAAAAATTAATAACTTTAGAGCAAAAATAGGTTTAGTATTTTCAATTACTTATAGAGAACTTTAAAAAGAAAATATTTGGGGGCATACAGGCCCGAAGAATTCAAGATGCAAAACAGCAAAAGTGTGCACAAGGCATTCTTGAGGCTGCAGGGCGGATAACCGGTGTCATAAAGTTGCATGGGGAAACTGTATTATCGAGATGTTAATCCATGAGACACTGCGCTCCATGGTCATCTCGGAACGTTTAGAGGCTGCATTGCCCCTACATAGTCCCACTTTTGCATTTTAAAACATTTCCTTTTGAGGCGAGTTATTTAACTGGTTGACCTATAGTAATATGTGTTATAGCTTAGTCTGAATATTGTCTAAATCTGCTACTCTTCAATTAACTATGTAACTACAACCAAACATTATGAAGGAAAACTCCAGTAGCTTTATGAAAGTCATTAACTTGATATAGGTATGACTATGATACAAATGTACTGCTACAGACCTGCAAGGGGAAGTCAGTGGAATTAATGTCTGTTCCAATGTTTGAAAGATTTCAAGTCTTGTTACTATGAGTTTTGAGTTGGAGACTGAACTCTGCCAAAGCATGAAAACGTGCCTGGTCTCTCTCATCAATATGATCCATGAAGCATTATAAGCAAAATCAAGATTGCAAGGAGGTTTTTTGATTTTTGTTAATACCAAGATTGTCATAAAACATAAAAAATTCAGTAAAGCATGCTTTCTATTGAAGTTCTCTTTCCTCTTGAGTCTCCACAATGTCCACTTGATTTTTTGTGTTCACTTCCTAAACAATTGTTGTGGAGTTGTTACAATTTTCATTAGTTCAAGCTGTGGGCTCCATCTCCTGTCCTACCTCTCGTTTTTCTAGTGCTATAGACTTATACCTCTTAGCGCACATTACGAATAGTACAAGATCTAGTGCAGTCAAAGCAGCTGAAAGGAAGAAGAATCTATCCAAATGCCCGTCGTTTAAATTTGCAGGTACCCAACCTGGCTTTCCATGCCTTGTTGTGATTTTCATTACCACACTTAGTATGATGCTGCACAAGTAGCTACCTAATGCTGAGGAAGACATGGACAAGCCAAGCCCCATGGTCTTCAGACTATCGGGAATTTGTGATGCAAAGAATTCCCATTGAGCGACATAGATGAATGCTTCCCCTACTCCTACAAGCACATATTGTGGAGTTTGCCAGAAAATACTCAAAGAACTTGTCTCTTCCCCTCCTTCATTGGCAAACCTCAGCCTGTGTTGCTCAACCAAGCCTGCAATCACCATAGCTACTGTTGAAATGACCAATCCTATCCCTATTCTTTGTAGCTCGCTCGGGAGCTTTGGCTTACTCTTGGTTAGTTTCACATACAGAGGAATCAAGACCTTCTCGTAGCAAATGATGAAGGTGGATGTGCTTATGATGTCAAATGCTGTCATGCTAGCTGGTGGAATGTGAAAGCCCGAGATCATCGTGCTTGTGTTCATTGCAGATCCTTGCTCAACAAAGAGAGAAAGCACTTGCACAAAGACAATGGAAGCCAAAATTGTGCAGAACCATATTGGTAGTAGCCTGAGCACACATTTGACTTCTTCAACTTGTGTCACAGTACAGAGCCTCCATCGGTTAGGAGTTTCACTTTTATCAGGTAGTATCAGCATGTCTGATGGGGTTACAACTGCAGCTCGGTCAAGAAACCTATTCATAGAAGTTACAAGAATGGTCGTATGTTTGAATTGATAAAATTAATCAAAGTATGGAGAACAAAAAAGGGAATGCTAAGCTTACTGGAAGTCATCTGTATGTGAGATTCTTCTGGTGCTGTCTTTTTCATGTCTTCCAAGAGCTTCATATAATCCCTCTCCATTTGTAGGAACTGTAAGCTTTGTTTTCCTGATAGACGCGATAATTACCTGAGAGAACCTGGAGATGGGGTTGGAACTAGGTCTAATATGGCGGTATCTAGGGGCACCGCTGATGATTGAGAGCAAAGCAACAAAGCCACAAGCTGTAGAAATCCAGAAGGCATGAACCCATCTTCCCATGTTTTCCATATAAACCAGAAGTGTCTCTGCAATCAATGATCCAAGGTTTAGAGCGACATAGAAATAGCTAAAGAATTTCGTCTTGGAACGACTTTCTTCTGGATCCTCTTCATCAAATTGATCAGCTCCTAATGTTGCTAGTGCTGGTTCTATAGAGCCACTCCCAAGAGCTAGCAAGTATATCGATAAATAGAACATCGTAACCTCGACTTGTGATTGAGGTTTACATAGCTCTCCTAACTTGCCACAGCCTTCAGGTTCAAGCATAAATGCTTGAGTTAACAGAGACAATACCACCAAACCCTGCAAAAAACAAGTTGAGGGTCGGCTACATGAATCCTCACTGTTCAGAAACTTCAATTATATGCAAAAATGGATTGTGGGGCCAGAGGGGTATATGGACAAAGCTAACTTACAACATTCATAACAGCTAGAAAGACAACGGAAGTGAGGTATCTTCCAAGATAGGAATCACTTAGGAAAGCTCCAAGTAAAGAGAAAATATAAAGAGTTCCCATCCATTTGCTGAACATGGTTGCTGCTTCAGCATTTGACTGCCTTAGGACAGTCTTTGAGAAAAGAACCATGTTCACTTCCACTCCAGTAAATGCAACTGCAGCCAATCCTTCACTGACTGCATCGATCAAAGAACAGAAAGATAACACATTATCATAAAGAGTTACAGTAATTCAGTGACTTTCAGCTTGTCGATTATGCAATTTGTAAATTTATGTTATAACTAGGAGGTCCTAAAACTTGGAAAATCATGAGTTTGTCCAGGTTTTCCTGTTTCTTACTTCTGTTGTATGTTGTGACATTGCCATACATCAACTCCTCATTTTCGTTCTTTTTCTAGATGTATGTTTTGAATCCAAGGTGAGTCCGTTCTCTACCCTACCTGAAAGTGTTTAAGTTTTGTGCACTGATAGTCATAAGTTACATGCAATAACATATAGTAATTGTTTATGACAAATAAGAGTTTCTAACCTCGAAATAGAGTAAATAATCTGGTATGACATGTCAACATTATATGGACCGTAAAAATTCTTTATATTATCGGTGTATATAACTTAAGCCCTTCTAAGACGATAGCCATGCATGTGGTTCAATTTTTTTTTCTTGAATGGAACATATTTTTGTTTTAATCTCAACGGTCTAATAAGATTGTTTCCTTACTTTTATGGGTCAAACCACTCTCTTCAAATGGCTAGCTTGATCTAATTTAAGCTATTCAAATTGAAATTAATCTAAATATCCTCACCAACTAAGAAACAACTAATTAAAAGAGTCGCACCTAGTTGACCATGCAGTGACACTAGTCATTAGTTACTTAATCTCTTCCTTTATCCTTTATATAAATAAGTGTATTACTTTTATTCTTTGTTTCCTGAATATTGGAAATATAATTGGAACATATGAATAAGTGCTTAAATGGAAAGTGTTCTGGCAGGGGGAGTATGCCAATGAGAGTATAATTAGTAGACCTAATAAAAGAGCTCCAGTTTTCCATCCACCAGTTTTTGCCTTGATTGCTGGTTTCCCATGCCTGTCTGTTGATCCATCTTTTGTACAACAATCCAAAAGTCTCTTTTTCCCTTCCTGTTGGCCATCCATAAAAAAGATATTGGATTTCAAATATTATATCCTAACATCAAATATGATGAGGTTTCACATTATATATAAGCATGCTTCCTTTCTTTTCTCCCCAACCCCACCCAAAAAAAAAAAAAAAAAAAAAAAACAATAAAAAGAAAAAAATGTAAAAACAATAAAAAGAAAAAAAGGTTGTATGTACCCATAGGTACTATATTGGATTTGAGTCAGATTTCGGATCAATATATATTGAGTGACTACCTCCATTATGTTGTTGCTAGCAAATACCACTATTTTTAGTTTTGAATCTTTCAAATCATTCCCGCAGGAGATCCGGACCTGGTACTTGAATTAACTTTGACTTACTTAGATAAGAATAATTTAATATTGAGTGGACCATAAAGGGGATAATTCTGCCTTCTCATTGGTTCAGATTCTAGTAAAACAGTTTTTGAAAAGTTTGAGTCAAAAAGAGGGATAACTTTTTAAGGATTATGTCTGATTTGGATATTGACAACTAGACACGATAAAATTGAGGTAATCATGAAATTTAAATAAAAGTTGAGAAAGTACATAATGCTAAGGTGGCTATTAGCAATTAGTTTCTTTTTCCAAAAGAAAATTTTGTTATGAGCGGAATCAAAATGCAAATCTTAACAGCAACTAGATATGTTGCATTGGATAATCCATTCTGAATGAGAAAAAAGCTAAGCTTGTATTATATTCAGCTAATCTTAGAAGTATATAGTCTTTTTGTATAATCATTCATCATTTGTAACTGGACCAATGAATCTGAATTCCCGTCTGCGTAGGCCTATTAAAAGAACAAGTTTTCTCTGCCAAATTGTTTTTCATTCCCGTAATTTGAATTCGAAATCTCTTATTAATGGTGAAGTAATCATATTTATCTTACAACAGCCAAACCTTGCACATATAGGTGCAAAGTCCATATTCCCCAAATCATACGCTTTCCCTACCCCTAATTAACCTCGTATGTCATATATGTGTGTGTGTATATATATCGACAGAGAAATGGAAAGAATGAAAAAGTGGCATTGAAGTATAAATAGCAAAAGAATATAAGGTGATATGCTTCCTAAGTTGGAAAGGACTTCACGGATTTAAGATTGAAAAAGAAGGAGTTGAAAAGATATCAAACAAATAAAAGAAAATGATAAGTTGTTTCGAAGCTAACAAAACAGAGTGTACTACCACAAAAAACGTATGCATGAAAGGATTAGGTGAAATCACCATTCAGTGTGCTCTCCAGCAAAAATAAGCACTCACTTGTATTTGTAATTTTGGATTTATTAGATATACACAGAGTACTTTTAAAAATAGTTAAGAGTACTTTTAAAAATAATTATGGTTCAGACATGCTTTTATTTATTTAAATATATACACAACTGATATGAAGAGTGAAAGAGAAAACAATTTATCCATGAACATTATATTACAGGAGATTGAGTGAAAATAAGGTAGGTGGAATCCATCATTATCTTTCTGAAGTTTTCATTTGCATGATGCACGAGAAGAAAGCATGCATTAATTGAGAGAAAGAAGATTTTTGTTTATTTTTTCCAAAAAAGAAAGAAAGAAAAAGTTAAAAGTTCATTTGTTAGTGAGGCTAATTAAGCATGCCTCTTATTTTATTTTTCTTCGTTTGGCTGATTGATTAATTAGGCGGCTTCAGACTCATATATATGAATTAATATATGTAACCTTTTTGGTCACATAAACAAGTGACAATACAATGATGGACGATGATTACCATTAATTGTTCATGTTAAACAATCATATTCACAACAAAACATTCAGCTCCCAGGCTCTATCATACCCAAAACCTTTCGGCTGTTTTTATTATTTCATTTATTTATTTTTCAGATGAAATCAATCAAATCAACTACAATGGTGTATCTGCAGAAATCTGTGTCCTATGCATTCTTTTTGCTAGCAACAAATTCAAAGTTGAAACGTTGTGGATTCTGAGTTAAGACACTGAATTTTGAAATGTATATCTACTTGTTCTAGCGATACTTGTTTAATTTTTCACGCACATATATATAGAGTTCTACTTAAAGTATTGCAAGGATAGTAGAAGAAGAATTAAACAAATGAATCATATGCAACAGAATCTATATAAAATCACAAACACGAAATCATAGGAAAACGTAAAAAGATAAATATATGTGAAAATGCACCTCGGATTCAGTCATTGTAACTGAGGATTCATCTCTGACAGAAGATTGCTGTTTTGGGTCCATTGTTCCAAGAAAAACAAAAGAAGGCAGCAGAATGAAGAGAAAATGAGAACTGAAACTAGGAATTTATAGTGAAAAGGCAGAACCTTATAATATAGGGTTAGGGGGGATATTTTTTGTTTTTCTTACGTGGGAAACATGCAATGGCTATGAATCTACTTCAGTAAAAGTGTAATACTAAAATTAAACATGGGATAACATGAGAGTCTGGGAATTTGAAGTGTGGATTTATAAGCAAAGAAAGTGGAAGTATAGTATGGGCCAACAAGTTTGGAATATAGCTAACAAAACAGTCAAGTGAATTCAAGTAAATTAATTTCTTGGGTCAACAAAGTCCCTTCGTAAGGGGCCTTTTTGCTCCATCCTTTCTGTTTTTGGTCCCTACTCCCTACACATCTTTCATCATTTATTACTACACCAATTTAGATATAACCTTTTCAAAATTAAGCCAAACAACCTTTTTAGCACTTCCAATTATTTCCTAAATTCAGTAAAAGAACAACTAATTAATCCGTTTGTTTTACGTTAACAACTACTTTCAGTCCTTTGTGTATTGCCAAAGTGTCGTTTTTAGTTTATTGCTGTCTTTTTAAACGTGGTATATTTGACACCAAAGTTGATAGCATTTCAACTACTAATAATTAATTATAACCATTATTTAGCGGTCGTTTGGTAGGATGTACTCTCTCCGGATAAAAAAGAGTGTTCACTTAGCCTTTTTTTCTTGAGTTAAAAAGATTGTCCACTTATCAAATCAAGAAAGAATTAACCTTAGCTTATTTTTTCAGATTTGCCCCTATTAAGTGTTATGTGATCAAATCTCAATACCTATTTAATTAGAGGTAGTTTAGTCAAATTACTTATTTTTATCTAGGAGTTAGTATTTTCTTAATGGGTGTGCAAATGACTAAGTGGACACTCTTTTTTATCCGAAGGGAGTATTAGAGAAAATAATACATGTATTGGTTATATTATACACTCTTAATACATGTATTAGTTATGCATAGCAAACCATGGGATTGACAATACATGGATTATCAATACGTGGATAAGTATGGTTAAAGTCAGACTTGCCCTTCATACACCAAACCAAATAGTGGATAATTCCCTTTTATAACTAATCTTAGCATTACTAATAAATCATGTACAGTATTATTCTTATACACCCTGTCAAACTACCACTAAGACCAAACTTTGCTGCTGCACATTAGTCGTTTGTCTATGATATATTTGCGGAGGAGCTAGTACGCTCGCAATTAGCACTTCATTAATCTTGGGAATATGATTGGAGTTTATGGTTATGAGTCTTGTACTAGTTAATTAGGTGCATAAATTTATTTAATTAAACCTTCACCCAACTCATTCCTCCTCAATGAAATTAAACTAAAGGGTTTAATTAACTTCAATAAAGATATTAATTACTCCCTCTGTCTCATATTATTTGGTCACATTACTAAAAATATATGTCCCAAATTACTTGTTCATTTATAAAACCAAGTTAAAATTAATTAAATATTTCTCATCTTACCCTTAGTATTAAATGTTTTTTTAAAATAGTCAATATTGATTCGAATGTATTTATTGGAGAGAGATAGGGGTAAGATGGTAAAATACTTAAATAAATCTTTTATTTATGATTTCTTAGAGGGCGTCTAAAAAAAAAAAAGGAAAAAGTGGTCAAGTAATATGAAACGGAGTTCATAATATATTCTTCATCGCCAAGCCTATATTCATTTGTGTCTCATTTATAAAAATTCATTGCGTCTAATTAACTGCATATATCAACAAAATGGGACACTTCGACTTTATTATAGCGCTTATGCTAACTTTAACCACCTCACTATGAGAATCTAACTCCACTTATGCTCGATTAAGGGCCCGTTTGGCCATGAGAATTTTTTATTTTTTTCAGGAAAATTATTTCACTTTATTTGGAAATTAGCGTTTGGCCATGAAATTTTCAAATACAACTTGAAGTTGTATTTGGAATTTAGAAAACAACTAAAACCTTGTTTTCACTTTTTTTACTTTCAATACATTCAAACAACCAAATATTCTTCACAAAAACTATAATCAAACGCAACTCCAACTCCAAAATTCCAAATAAAATGAAAAATATTTAGTTTTCATTGCCAAACGCCTACGAAGTCTTGAACCTTTGCAGCACAGATACATCTTCAATCTTTCAATCTCCAACCTCATCACTCCTGATCACAAAAACAATAAAATTTATTACATATATATAAAAAAAAAATTAAAGAGAAACAAAAAAAGATATAAAAAAACAGTTACACTGAAGTAATCACTTTTATTTCTAGCGCGAATAGTAATAATTGCAAGTTGGCCTTTGCTTACCGTATATTGTCGTATGCAGGGACAAAAAAGGTTAATACAACAGTACTTATGTTGGTTGTCCTTGGCTAATCATCGAAATCAGTACTCTTATCAAAGGAACAAAATGGCAGAAAAGGATCAAGATAAATGTGATAATTTCCTTTTGCTTCCCTTTTGATGTGAAAGAGCTTGAGGAAATAACAGTTTCTTCTTCGATACACAGCAAATAGAATGTGACCAATCTTTTTTTTTGGACAGTCTGACACTTGAAGAATTTAAATTTTAGAGGTCTAGATTAAAATAATCTAATCAAAGTTAAAGGATAGATTTTAGGAAAGTATTTAAATTTGGTAAGAATATCATTGATGTTCCTCCAAAATAAATTCAAACCTTGTTTAAAGTTCTAAATTACAGTAGTAATTTAAGTCTCCAGCTTTGGTAAGAAAATGGAACTAGGATTCCTGCAAAATATGGAATTTGATTTGGGGAATAAGTAATGCTAAGGGTGAAACATGAAAAAAAAATGTTTTTCTCTTCATGATATGCTAAAAATGACTTGTAAAAGTGAGTGAAGGGACTGTTAAAATTGATAGGAAAAGAAAGAACATGACAATTGAGCACTCTAATCGTGCACAAAAACATAAACATTCTGATTAAACCAATTTCTATGTGAAAAGTTATGTGGAAATTTGTCAGAGTCTTTTCCTTATATTGATGACAAAACATTCAATTTAGAGAAAAGTACTAAAGTTCTGCCATGCTCCCAAGTCCTAACGGATCATTTTTTTTTTTTTAATATTAAAATTGGGGGTAGGGGAAGAGGAAATGAGAAGGGGATTACAGGGTGCGGAATCGAACCCTCACCAACAAGATGAAAGTTCAAGTAGTCAACCAATTGATTTATTTTGACCTTCGTGCTTGAATATGCATAGCATTTCCAGTTGATTAAATTTGGTTATCCGACTCCTCCAAATGAACCCGATCAAGATGTTGTGTTTTTTTTTTTTTTTTTTTTCCGTTTTTTGCCTGATTCATTGCTTCTTCAAACAGGCTATAACACAATATCAAATGCGACACACATTCAGTACATTGACCCCCATCTACAGTCCAAAATGAACAATCAAATATTACCCTAAAGAGAGTATAAAGAGCACATATATATATATATATATATATATATATATATATATATATATATATATATATATATATATCTTTTAGTTACCAAAAAAAAAAAAAAAAAAAAAAAGAGCACAAAAATATCGTGTGCATGCTTATTATCTCAATTTTAGTTGGTGTATAGAGCTTAAAAACTCCTATGCAAATGGGATATATATATATATATATATATATATATATATATATATATATATATATATATATATATATCCAACCAAAAAAAAAAAAAAAGCACAAAAATATCGTGTGCGTGCATGCTTATTATCTCAATTTTAGTTGGTATATAGAGCTTAAAAACTCCTATGCAAATGGGATAGTACTCGGAGCAACCCTGCAATGAGGTCTTATTATCCAAACTTTAATCATACTGTATAGTTTATCGTGTGCTTAATACTATTCTAGATGGGATGTGCGTTATTACCATTCTTTTGGAGCATCATCGGTCCAAGTTCAGTTTCGATGAGAATGGTTACTCCGCAAAAAATTAGATGGAAAAGTTTCAAACTTTAAAATGTAGATACAACTTGTTTAAAGCTCCTTTTAGTTACCTGTTTTTTTTTAATCTGAAATGGAAATGTCATAAGATCAATCAGGAAATTGTTAATCGATGAAAGAGTCAGGGGCACACAAAAATGGATACAAAATTATTATTTTTTATGTCTCTAAGTGTAAAAATATGTAATTAAATAGGAATTGAGGTTACAAGTGACTTAATTAGGAAATCAAGGGTACTCTTTTCCCTAAATGAGTGCAAGGGCGTTGCAACTATATTACTAACTCTATTTGGATGGTTATTACATATTATTTCATAATGTATATTGTATGTGTTGTATTGTATCGTATTGTATTGTTTTAATGAATACAATATTTGGATAGATTGTATCCTTTCCGTCGTTACATGATGTCACAGATCAGCAATTTGAACGATAAATCTAGAAAGAGATAGGGTACGGGGTAGAGCTACTATAAAAAGGTAGGGTAAATGATAAAATATGATTATAAAAAATAAAAATAAAAAGTAATTAAAGACAAAATGAGAAAAAAGAATAAGGTAACGACACGATCACACCAAATCGGTTGTTGCACAAAATGGGACTTTTGGTCGTTACGTAATAATAGATTTAATGATACGATACGATAAAATTTAAATAACAATCAAAACAAGCATTGTATTTAAACAAACAACACAATACAATAGGTAACAACCATCCAAACAAGATACAAGCTATAAGGAGTAAAATGTTTTATGAAAAAATGTAGTGTTTCTCCTAGCAATTTTATATGAAAGCTGAGTTATTCACTTTACTAGATTAATTCAATTCCGCGTTTCATTTATTCGATGAATTAGGGTATCTGCTTTTATGTCTACGAAACAAGCGCAATGACTTGTACGTGGGGATTTGCAAGAATGATCTCTAGTGGTGATCTTGAAAATTTTGTAAAAAATAAGCTCTTTTACCTAACATACATAAGTCGTAAGTATAAGTTAGTTTTGCTTATGAGAAAGGAGTAAGGGATATTTCAATACAGTGAACCTACACTATGATCACAGGTTCTGCCTTGTAGACAAAAGCTGTATGTGTCAGTCAATTGTTTACAAGTCAGTATAATTGAAGCTCCTATCCATTGGGTAGCACGATACTCTATATTCTTTGTTTGTAACTTCTTGAAATATTCCAAACCCTTGTCTCATAAATAAAGCTAACTTATCTAAATATTATAATTTGAACTTATGCCGCAACATAAACCTTTTTTGTAAAGATTTTGTTAAACGGGCCAAAAATTCAATTGTCTTATGGTACCCTACTTTTCTTTGGCAATTTCTTGCTTGTACCTACTACTTTTTACGTGTGGTTGAAGAAATAAATAGTATTAAGCACAGATTGAAGCATAACACAAAGGAGAGAAAAATAATTTGATTTTCAAGGTCAAAATGTAGGACCTAGGATTCTGAGCGAGCTCTCTATCTTTCATAGCTAAGGTTGAGGGTTCAAATTTCATCAATAGCGCAATATTCCCTTTCCGTTTCCCCCTCCCGTTTCCCCTCCTCCTCCCCTAATGTAATACAGAACTTATTGTAAATATAAATGTTACAAACGTAATTTCACTATAGTTTGCTCATTTGTGGGGTTAAGACTTCAAACAAAAAGACTCCCACCTACTCCTCAAGACAAGATTTACCAAGAAACTTCAATCCCCCAAGAGTTTTTAGAAAAAAGGAAAAGAAGATAAACCACCTACCACAAAATACACAAGTATAGCTTAGAAAAGGAACTTATTACCTTATCAAATATGGTCTACTATGCATTGAGTAACCAAACTTTTAAAACAATAAATTGACCACTTTGCTCTGTCGAAAATAACCTTTTTCTTTTAAGCAGATACATAAAACAAACTAATACTTCTAAAAATATTATTACTTGCTAGCATGAGAATAACTACATGAAAACACTTGGTAAAAGATGTAAGCATTCATTCTTTTAGTACTTAAACACTTTCTTTTTCCTTACGGTTTTAATTTGTAAATTCTTGGGGGAAGGAAAAATGGGAAAAGGTAATCAAACTTTTATCGATAAAGCGAAAATTTTAATATCTAATCAACTGGGCTACTACTAAGGCCTCATTTGTTTTCATAAAAATTAAGACGTATGAATCTGAATACACATTTAAATGTTTAAGATGTTGTCTCTGGATCTGAACAGAATGATTAAAATTATTTTTTTTCAACATCTAAATATGCATAATTTGTTTATTTTTAAACATATTAAGTGTACAACATAATTAAATATTAGAAAAATATAAATTTAATAAATAAAATCATAATTTGATAATAAAAATGAAAAATTAAGGGACCAATTTTGCAAAAGCACTCAACTAAGCCCATTAGTCAAATACACAACTACCCTCAAAAGTAATCCTCAACAACCCTTGATGGCTTGACTCTAAAAAATTCAGTGACAAAGTTGGTTGGTGAAGCTGACATAGTAGTAGGACTCCTTATATGCTTAATTGCCTAACCCCATCACCCTTCAATCTACCTACCATAACCATTTTCTTGAAATCAAACCAAAGTTTGGTGTTCAACAACTCCAAGAACTCAAAAAAGGAGTGAAAAAACAAAACTTCAGGGCAATGGCACAGATTAGCAGTATGGCACAAGGGATACAAACCCCTAATCTCAATTCCAATCTTCCCAAAGCCCAAAAGGGTCATCTTTTTTCACATTCTTTATTCTTTGGATCAAAGAAAGTAACCCAAAATTCAGCAAAATCTTTAAGGGTGTCTAAAAAAGATTCAGGTTTGAGGGTAAAGGGGTCACCTTTTAGGATTTGTGCATCAGTGGCCACTGCACAGAAGCCTGATGAGATTGTGTTGCAACCCATTAAAGACATATCTGGCACTGTTAAGTTGCCTGGTTCTAAATCCCTTTCTAATCGTATTCTCCTTCTTGCTGCCCTTTCTGAGGTAAAGTAACCAACTTTTTTCTTTCTTTTGTCCTTTGAGTTTGATATTTGATGGGTTGTGAACTGAATTGACTTGAAGATTTGGTCTTTTTCTATTTGGTATAATTAGTTGAATGTGCAACTGTGGACATGGTATGTTTGGTCTTTCATTTGGCATTGTTTTTAACATTAGGAATGCTTTTTCTATGAGGAAAATGTTTATCTTAGGATCTTTCTTGTTTCTTTTTGGTAGAAGTCCATCTTGGCTACATTAGCCTGATGATGATGGGGGGTTTGGCAGGACCCCTACCTGTATATATATTCAAAAATATACACGGAGGAGCGATATAAACCTCCAAGATTACATGTAGAATGTTAGGAAGTTATTTTGTTGATCATTTTCTAATGTTCGGTTGGGTACAAAAGTAGGTGGCATATGGTAATTGTATATGGTTTAGGATAGAGAAAGGAATAATCTTATGGTGATCTTTTGAGTTATTAAAAGTTGACCACAATGTCTAAGCATTAATTGAAGCATGTCAAATTAGATAAGAGTTGGGATATTTACAAAGGAAAATGCCCCATTTTGGTGGAAATATTTTTCTTGAGGAAAGCCTTTTCCTGATTTTAAGGTAATCAAACACTAATAAACATTTTTGTTGAAGAAAATATGTTCCTTGAAATCTGTCGTACCAAACACACTAAGTTGATATATTGGGTTGCAATGGTAATTTGATACTACCTCATTTTAATACCATGACATCTGCATTGAGGTTTTCTATTGAGCCAAGGGTCTTTCGGAAACAGCCGTCCTACCTTGGTAGGAGTCAGGTCTGCGTACACTCTACCCTCCCGCACCTCACGTTGTGGGATTTCACTGGGTTGTTGTTGTTGTTGTTGACATCTGCATTGAGGTTACATATGATTTAAAAAAAAAAAAAAAGAGGTTACATATGATTTTTACCACTTTATCATGTTGGTATTTACCTGATTTTGGAAGTGCTACTTGCAATATTAATCATATTAAGGTACTAAAAGACATAACTTGTTTGCACATCTTGTTTTGTTCTTAATGTTTTGATTTTAATTGAAATTATGTTGATGTGCGAAATGTTCATCTTTTGTGGCATTGTGTTGCGTTTCTTCGGCATTCATCAGTTCCCTTTCTGAGTTTCTGGCCCTACCAATTTGGCATTAGGGTGGCTTAGGTAAAAATTTGGATAAAGTTGTTTTTTGTTTCTTAATTAATTGGCCGAGATATTTGTTAAAGTAGCACTGTTACTGACATTATGCCAAAAATATACAAATTAAGTATATGGTAAAAACACTGATGTTATTAGTGTGGGGAAGGGAGCTAAGGGTTGAAAGCAACTCGTAACTCTTGGTATAAGCTGCCAATTATATTCATATTCCTTTGTCTTTAACTATGGTGTGTCATTTTCATATTCTCGATAGTATATGTTATTTTCAACCTTGTGCTGCCATTACATGTCACTGGCACTTGAATTTCAGGGAAGGACTATTGTTGACAATTTACTGAGTAGTGAGGACATTCATTACATGCTTGGTGCATTGAAAACACTTGGACTTAATGTAGAAGATGACAGTGGAAATCAACGAGCAATTGTGGAAGGTTGTGGTGGGCAGTTTCCTGTCGGCAAAAACTCTGAGGAAGAAATCCAGCTATTCCTTGGAAATGCAGGAACAGCAATGCGGCCATTGACAGCAGCAGTTACCGTAGCTGGTGGACATTCAAGGTCTTTAAATCATTCCTCCTTTATACCTTTTTGTTGTCGTCTCTTTTTTCAGTTCCGTTTGTTTAATCAATAGCTTAATCTGTTTTTTGGGGAGATAATGGTTGCTTGTGGTTAATTAGATGTCTATTGGGTTTTCAAAGGTTTAGTGGTTAGGGCATGGTGCTCCGAGAGCTTCAGATATGCATTCATACTTTTGTTTGTCACGTGTCTTGCCATCTTTCTGAGTACTTTATTGGAGCTTGTTTCTTTTTTTGGTCTAGGAAATGTAACTTTGCAGTAACTATCTGTGAATAATTTGTGTTTTACAGGTACGTACTTGATGGAATTCCTAGGATGAGAGAGAGACCAATTAGCGATTTGGTTGATGGTCTTAAGCAGCTTGGCGCAGAGGTCGATTGTTTCCTTGGTACGAAATGTCCCCCCGTTCGAATAGTCAGCAAAGGAGGTCTTCCGGGAGGGAAGGTGATAATTTTAATTTCATTATGTCCACATGTATAATGTTAGTAAGTGGTAGCCTGTTGCTACAATTACCTTAAACTAGAAATAGTATTTTCACAATGATGAATAGTGTTGTAAATGCAATGATGTCTTTGCTTGAAAAGTTAAATACCTTAAGCTCGGGAGAAACTGGCCCACTTTAGCTTGTTCCAAAAATAGATCTACATTTGGAACCTGAATAATAAAGCCAAAAGAGGCCTCTCATCAGTTGGATATAGTGAGTTACAGATGGAACTGAGTGGTGGTGAAACTTGAGCCCAGACCCTCAACCTTGGTCTCATACGTCAACCTCATCTAAAAAGCTTAAGCTATAAGAGAGGGGACACTTTTTTTTTTATTTGATTTGTGTCTTAACAAATATGTTTTCTCTTCATCTGAATTACCTTCATTTTCTTTCATACTTAGCTTTTAGAACTACTGAACCTTTAAGTCTATGTACAAGCATGCAATCTTTCCCTCTCGCCATAGAGTAGATTAGTTTATAGTCAATATATTCATGGATCAAGCATGTATTATAACAAACAAGGCAACTCTAGTCTCTTTCCACTTAACGAGAAGTCCTAAATGCGGAAGGCAGAGTTCAAAACTTCTTCAAGTAACTTGCTGCCCCCCTTTATTTTGGCTTTGTTTCCTCTAAAACTCTCTTGTCCCCTCCATTTGATCTCTTCCACTTTCCTTGCTGCTGCTACGAAATTAAAGAAAAAAAATTGATTCTGCAATCTTCTTTTAACATCATATTGATGAATCATAATTCATATGTTGTCTGTGGTTCACTACTCAGCTTCTGATAACCATTTTTGAGTTCTTGCTAAGTTATACTCCCTTCATATCTATCAGGTAAAGCTCTCTGGATCTATCAGCAGCCAATACTTGACTGCTCTGCTTATGGCTGCTCCGTTGGCTCTAGGAGATGTGGAGATTGAAATAATTGACAAACTGATTTCTGTACCTTATGTTGAAATGACACTGAAGTTGATGGAGCGATTTGGTGTCTTTGTGGAGCACACTAGTAGCTGGGATAGATTCTTGGTAAAAGGAGGTCAGAATTACAAGTAAGTCCGATTTCACTCCGTGTTAATGTCTTTGATAATCTGGTTCCATAGATCGATGAAGCTAACAGTTACGAGAATATCGTAGGTCTCCTGGGAAAGCATATGTGGAAGGAGATGCCTCAAGTGCTAGCTATTTTTTGGGGGGTGCAGCTGTCACTGGTGGAACCGTCACTGTTGAAGGTTGTGGAACAAGCAGTTTACAGGTATTGCTCATGCCATTAAGATCCTGGGGCCAATCACATTCTAGACTTTTCCATCTTGTGCTTGGAATTTCTGACAGCACCATAATACTTGCTAAATATCTTGTAATCACAAGCTTAATTTTGTATATGTACTAAAAAGTAAGAGCTGCACGTGGCTGCATAAGGTAATTTTCTAACAAAGGTCTTATTTTGGATCTTTATGTTTCCTTTGTCAAGGGGGATGTTAAGTTTGCTGAGGTCCTCGAGAAGATGGGGGCAGAAGTTACGTGGACAGAGAACAGTGTCACGGTTAAAGGACCTCCAAGGAACTCTTCTGGAATGAAGCATTTACGTGCCATTGACGTGAACATGAACAAAATGCCAGATGTTGCCATGACTCTTGCTGTAGTTGCACTTTTTGCTGATGGTCCTACTACCATAAGAGACGGTATGGCTAGCCTTGTTTCCTGGGAAATCAAATCTAATTAAAGCACTTTCTTTTGATTAAAATATAATTCTGAGCTGATTGAGACCTGGGACACTATTCTTCAATATGAGAGCATTGCCCTGCATAATGAGTCAACATACCGTGATAACCTGACTAAAATGTGCAAAGAGGTTTCCCTAGGTATTTTAGGGGGTCTGAGGAGAATTGGCTTTGCAATTTTCTGTCCTGTTATTTCTATCCTACAATAGTAATGGCTCTCTGTCTCACCATTTCTGGGTTGATGCAGACACTTCGATATATGTTTGATTTCCTTCGTTATGCTACCTCTTTGAAACACTTGAAGAGTTAAGACTCAATATGGCACGCATCATAGAGTTTTTTCTAGATAGATTTGTTTTTTCCTCTTAAAATTTGGTGTTAATGACGGTTAAATGCCTATTGGGAGCCGTGGGGGAAAAGAAAAAAAAAATCATTTAATATCTTTTTGTTTTCTTCCGATATAAGTAGAATCAGCCTTTAATATCATCATCATGTTTACCATTTTGCTAAATTTAGGTTGATGAATTATTTGCGTTGAAATATAAAAAGCCTCCGTGAAATCTGGAATTGTCATAAAGCGTGGGTTAAATTTAAATGTTGCAGATTTTCATTTGTGATGAGCATTGTTGTCATATTGTTTTCCTCTCTTCCTTTCTTATTGTGCTAAACATTTTCGATACTCTTTTCTCTGATCAGTTGCCAGCTGGAGAGTTAAGGAAACTGAGCGGATGATTGCTATATGCACAGAACTTAGGAAGGTAAACGTCGTAGCTGGTTTCAAGACACTTAAATCTAACAAGTCAATCTGTTTGGCCAAGCTTCCAAAATCTGCTTATTTTGAAAAGTGCTTTTAGAAAAAGTACTTTGGAGAGTAGCAATTTGTATTTGGTTAATCAATTTGAAAAGTACATTTGCCAATATCAGAGCGGTACTTTGTACTTGGCCAATGTTCCAAAAGTGCTTCTGGGGAAAAGCTATTTTTTTAGCTTCTGAAAAATTGCTTCTGCTACTTCTCAAAAACACTTATTTTCCCCCTACAAGCTTGGCCAAAACAGACTATAGTTTAGTCTTGAAGTTCTTTAAATCTCATTCCATCAATTATTTTGTTTTTCTTACTCTTGACTTTTTGGATGAAATTTCAGTTGGGTGCAACAGTTGTAGAAGGGTCAGACTACTGCATAATCACCCCACCAGAAAAGCTAAACATAACGGAAATTGATACATATGATGATCACAGAATGGCCATGGCTTTCTCTCTTGCTGCTTGTGCAGATGTTCCAGTCACCATTAAGGACCCCGGCTGTACTCGCAAAACCTTCCCCACCTATTTTGACGTTCTCCAGCAGTACTCCAAGCACTAAACCACTTCCCATGTAGAAGAAATTATACAAGAGAGACTATGCACCAGTTTGCCAACCAAAATGGTGCCAATACCGGAAGGGAAAAAGCTTTGATCCATGCTATCAACTTGTTTTCATTTGTCAAGTGATGATGTTCATTGTATTTGTTGAGTGAAGCTTCTTTTCTTTTGACAAGAAACATTCATACTATAGAGTTAAGATGAGCTAGCATGGTTCAGTATAAGCAGTACTATTTTGGAAATGAGGAACACAATTACCTTTATATTTATGTGTGGTTATCCTCTTATTAATTGATTGAATTTAAATGAGAATGTGATTCAGTAATTTTTCTCCAGCTACAGAGCGTATAGACTATATAGCTAAGCCTTGGGATGCTACTGCATCATATGCACTAGACTTCTGTGGAATTCTTAGGTGCTCTGCTGCTGTCAAAATTAGTATACCAAATATGATCTAGTATATAAACAGTACTCCCTCTGTTTCAATTTATGTGAACCTATTTTTAGCGCTAAAATGAATTACCTCTTTCCTAATTTGGAAATAAATTCACTTTATGAAATGATTTACCGTCACACAAATATTCAAGACTTATTTTGAACCACAAGTTTTAAAAGTCTCCACTCTTTCTTAAATGTCGTGTCCAGTCAAATGGGTTCAAATAAATTGAAACGGAGGGAGTATTAGTAATCTGCTAATAACGAGCATCCAAGTGCGTATACGTTGCTAGAAACATTGCTATAATATAAATTAGGGTTTGCAAACGGGCGGTTTGGGCTGAATTTGGTCGGGTTAAAATGGATTGAACCAATAGATGAGTCATTACTCAACCCTGTCCAAAGGTTACATGGCTAAGATAAGGTGGGTTAAGATAGGCAAAACAATGGGTCCATATCTGACCAGCCCAACTTGACCCAACTTTTGGTTCTTTCTTTTTAGGAAATTTTCTCAAGTGTTCTTGCTTTAACATTGTATCACTGTTAATTATTATATTTGGTAATAAAAAATAATTACATTGTATACCAATATAACATCAATATAAATTCTCAACAAACCTTACTAATTAAATCAACAACACAATTCAATCTTCTGATTGACACCACATGACGAAGATACATCTCATGCCTCCGTATTTTTATGTGTGCCTTCGTATTTTTATGTCTTTAGAGGTTCCATGATATACTGTGGAAGGTCTAGCTACGGTCATGGGACACTAATGTTATTTCACGATTATGTTTGATTCCGCACGATGTTTTGAGTAGGGTTGTACACAGAAAATCGATAATTCGCACCAAATCGATAATTCTAGTCAAATCGAAAAAAAAAACCCGACTAGTGGCTTGGTTTGACTTGATTTAGTGTTGAACAAAAAAACCCGATCATAATTGGTTTGGTTTGGTTTTAACTAAAAAAAAAGTCAAATCGAATCAAACCAACCCCACAATACATATATGTAAAATTTTAAAATATTTTATACTTAAACATATTTATTTGTAATGCGCTTTATAAATATTTCTTAATTTTTTTCATAGTTTTCGTCTTTTAACATATTATTTCAACCTTGAACTTAAAATTTTGAATGATCCAATAATTTTTATAGCCCAAAGATGTTAGAAACTCAAATAAAGTTTAAATCAAAACCAAACTAATACTAAAAAAATAAAAGTAATTCAATTCTATCACTAGAAATGACAATAATGTTGAATGTTTATTATTTACTTTTGCATTGGTTTAGATAGTGAAAATACATAATTTTATTTTATTTTTGTCATTTAATTAATACATAATTTTATTTTATTTTTGTCATTTAATTAATACTTATTAGCTGTACTTATTTTAGCATGACTTCGTACTTTTAGATTATGATCATTTTCATTATGACTTATTAATTAGTAATATTTATTTTATGCGAATTCATTATTTATTTTTTTGTTGAATATTTTATTATAATGTCATCACTCATCTCACATTTTGTGTTATTTTCTTAAGAAACACCTTAATTATATAATTGTATCTTACTATGACTTAAAGATATATTTGAAGTAAAAGTTACTCCCTCTGTCCCTAAAAGATTGTCCTCCTTTCCTCTTTAATTTGTCCCAAAAATATTGTCACCTTTCTATATTTGGAAACAATTTAACTTTATGAGATGATTTACAGCCACACAAATATTTAAGGTTTGTTTTGGACCACACATTTTAAAAGTCTTCCTTAAACTTTGTGCCAAGTTAAACTAGGACAATCTTTTTGGGATGGAGGGAGTATATGCTTTATATGAAGACTTTTCCGAGGGAAAAACCCAAGAAACCGAAATATCTGAGAAAATATGTTGGTTTGGTTTATAGAATTTAAAACCCAACACAATTGGTTTGATTTGGTATTTGAAAAAGGACATTTTACATAAATGACTAAGGTTTAGGAGTTCAAAATTGAGCATAGCTACATTTTCAATATTTACATGGCATAGCTACTTTTTTTCACTGTATTCATTTTTTTTCCGTCGTATTGAATACAACGATTTTTTTTTCACTGTATTCATGAAATGACAATCTGTATTCATAAACGGGCTCACTGTATTCATGAATACATCGAGTAAAACTGAATATATAAAAACATAGATACACCAAAAAATAACAAATACACCCTAAAAAAATATGAATACAATCTAAAAAATTAACAAAAAAAAACTCAAAAAAGTGAATACAATCGCCGTATTCGTGAATACAACAACACCGACCACTAGTTCCAGCCAGATCTGATGATTTTCTGTGTGTTTGCGGCGGCGTGGTTGGTGGCCGAAGCTTGTTCGCCGAAGCTCCAACGGCTAACAACAACAACAACAGCACTTATGGCGCGTTTCCGGCTAGATTTGATGATTTCCGGCGTGTTTGTGGCGGCTTCATTGTGGCGGCGTGGCTGGTGGCCGGAGCTCTCGGATGTCCGTCGGCTGAGCAGAAAAAACAGTCAAGAAAAAAAAATTATAAATAATAAAAATAAAGTATTCTACTTTAAATATATATGTAGCTATTGATTGTATTTAACATATTACTCTTAGCTATAGGATGTAATTAATTTAAACTATAGCTACAAAATATAAATTGTACTAGTAGTTAGTTATGCTATGTACATTTCTCTTTGAAAAATCCAAACCAACCCGATCCATGTACACCCTTTTGAGGATTTAAAGCTGCACTTATTATTTACGAAGTTATGATAGGTCATTGGTCCATATATTTTCACTTATTAAAGTTCATGATTCTTTAAGATGATTAAGTATGCATGTTCATGGTTATGTGTAAGTTATATCTAGGTGGTTTGCTCGATAAAATTTAAGGCATCGGGTGCTAGTCACGTGCTCCTCTAGAATTGGAGTGTGAAACCTGCCTGTCACGCCCACTAAATAAGGAGCTTGGATTGCGTTCATTTGCACTTTTTCCTTTCAAATGGACTGGTCTTTAATTTTTATCCTTCAGAAGCGAACTTATGCCTAGCGGGGCATAAGTTCTTTAAGAGAGTTGGCATAACTTATGGATATTTTGATGCTAACTTATAACCCTCTAGGCATAGTTCGATTTTGAAGGATAAAAATTAAAGACCAGCACAAAATAGGGAACAAAAGCGCAAATGACCCATTACTTCCTTGGGCTGGGCTGTGTAAAATAATAGGGTCGCGCTAGTTGGGCAATTCGCAGGAATGCCCCTCATTCGGGGTGGTCTTTAATTTTTGTCCCTTAAATTGCTGGTCTTTAATTTTTGCCCTTCGCGTAGAAACCCTGAGGTTCTGGGTTCGGACCCCAGCTCCGGCATAAAAATAAAAAATAATTTCACAAGGCAAGGCTTGAGGAAAGTTATGCCGGATCCGGCATAAATTTTATTCCTTAAGGCAATTTATGTCACACCCCGGGGAGTATGACGGGCTCAGACCCGTAGGTCGGGAACCACTCGACTTATCCGTTACTTTGAACATGATAAACCATAACTAAAGAACACTGCCGATAAAAGGCCCAACATAGGAATATCCGATCATTCGGCACATGTGTTCATATATGGACCGATAAGGTCGCCACATCATAACGTATATCATAAAGCGGCAGGGGCTAACGGTCTGATATCAAAAGCTCAAAATAAGTGACAAGGCCACCAATATATTATACTATAATATGACCGGTGGAACTTAAAACATCTAACCGTACACACGCGTCTACGAGCCTCTACATAGATTTCAAATTATTATAAGGACAATACCAAATAGGCTATGCTCGAAGTAAGTGGGAGTGCTCCGAGAATCCCGATAAAAAGACCTACGGTGATCCATCTCCCCCTGCCTACTGCGGGCATGAGCGCAAGCGTCCGCGAAAAGGGACGTCGATGCGAATAATGTGCTGAGTATGTAAGGCATGAATAACAACATAATATAGATATGAAAGGTAACATGAAATATGAGAGATAACCCGTACATCGGATGCCTCATGCGGATGCCATGCGTGCTCGAACTTTTTAAAAAACTTTTTCTTACATACATATATATATAATATCATCATCATAACGTACTCCGGCCTTTTCAGACTCGGTGTGTAACGTGCCGGCCCTTTCGGGACTCGGTGTGTAATACCAGGCCGTCGGTGGTTGCACTGATAGGTGTCGTGCCGGCCGACTATAGCGCGGCTCGGTATAGTAAAATACATATATATATATATATATATATATATATATATATATATATATATATATACATACATATATATATATATAAAGCATGCATGAGAGCCAAATAAAAGCTATTACTACTTCGGAGTGACGTAAGGTCGGTAACCTCCGATTTTCATTATGGATTTATCATCATCGCTATATCTCACCTTGAAGGAACAATTATTATAAGGTGAGATCAACAACAATGAATAAAATCGAGAAAATCATAAAATAATCTCAATAATCTCATAATAGTATTAACATCATAAGCTTTGGGATTTCTAGAATTAAAATCATCATCATCATAATCATCGTAGAAATATTCTCATCTTTAACATCGTCATTCATATGTAAAACATGTCCGTTGTTGTTGTCATTAAAGCTTATAGAATCATAAATCTTTGACTCGGAAAATAGGGACATTTTGGAAAATATCTATGGATTATCAAGAAAGAATTCATGCCTTTGAATTATAAACTTTATGAATCATGAATTTCTAGCTTTTGGGAATAAGAATATTCTTGGAAAACATTTATGGATACACATAAAAGGATCATGGGACATTTGGAAAACACCTATTGGCTTCATAAGAAAGGAATCATGCCTTTAGAAGAAAGGGACTAGCCTTAACATACTTGGAAGATAATTTCTCGACTTCCAACTTACTTCCTGTCTTGCAATCCACTTAAGATTATTCGTAGCCTCGTAATCTACATATACAACCATTCATACTATTGTTAGGATCATCATCATACACTCGTCTTAAGCCCTTAATTTAAATCCATTTAGAATGCACAAAGTTGTAGCAAAAGATCTCCCCGTTTATATGCCTAGCCCGAAATCATAATTCAACAACCAACAAAAATAACAACAATACCAACATCCATAACATCATCTCCAACACCATTATGTATCATAAAGCATCCCTCACGATGTTGTCCAATTTTCACAACTAGTCAACCCGCTATACGGTTATTTAACGACTTTATCTTCGTGAATAAACCAAAAATAATATTAATAAGCAGAGATTCATACCTTATTCTTACTAGGACAGCAATATCTTCAATACACTTTGAATCCCGTCAATTCCAACGCAAGACAAAACTATAATCGCGACTACACGTTACCTGGACCTCGATTAATATTCCGTCACTCGAAATTACTCAAAATCCTCACTTTTATGAGGTAAATATGCTCTCTTTGCTTGCTGATTTTTCTGGCAATTTTCAGAAAATTATGATGGAGAAAAATGGGGTTTTTAACCCTTTTATAGGTGCTAAAGTCGAGCAAGACCGTATGCAATGACAGCTTATGTAGCGACGTTGTTTTTCTGCTCTGTCAGTTGAATTTGTAACGTCCATAATTCTCTACTCCGATGTCCTATCGACGAGCGGTTTGTTGCGTTAAAAACTAGACTCGACGAACTTCATTTTAGGCTTTTAAAACACCTTAAAACTCCTCATATACTAGGAGATATGCCCCTCCAAAGTTGACTAAAAATCTGCCCAAAATCCTGCCAACATTTCTCAAATTTTCGTCAAATTTATTTTCTTCAATTTGCTTGATCTCGAAATCTTCCGAAACTCTCTATACATGATATTATCACTAATCATACTTGATAATGATCATGTTCTTCTGTTTTAAGATTGTCCTTCTCGGTTACGACTTACGAGATCGTAATTCATCCTTTATTCAATTGTCACGTACTTCCCATGACTTATACCTTCCAACTTCATGGACGTCTCCAATACTCCATTACAACGGTGAAGTACGTGAGATGCTCATGCTCTGAAAGTGCGGGGTGTAACATTCTCTCCCCCTTCAAAAACATTCGTCCTCGAATGTTAAGGTAGAGTTCGCTTCGAGGTAGATATCAATGTTCTTACCTGTATTTGTCAGTATTTACTTTACTTACTTGTAGCATTACTTGCTCATTTAAAACTGAACTTATCTGAATTGCGCAGTTTATCCTTCTTCTTTTGTTGCCAAAATTTATGCCTGTACTCAAGGTCATCCCTTTCCTTATTATTTGTAAATACACTAACTCTTTATGTTTTATCGTTCTCATTGTCTCTTGACCTTCATTGTTTACATTTTTGTATGCCCTATCATCCAGTACTTACCACATACTTTTATGTAATTTTTTTATCCCATCTTCTTTTTATTCAGAAATCCTTGTTCTCTTCGATTTCCATGTATCTTTCTTACGTTTTACAGATGTCCCAGGCCTTTTGTCTTCTTGGAGTTTACTTATTCTTATTCTTCTTCTCTTAAAGATAACCTCAAGACTAGTCACATTTTAGCATCCTTTGCTTCCTATAGAAATTAATGTCTCGCTTAATTTCTCTTTCCTTCAATTGGACTTCTGGCACTTGGCTAACTAACGGTAATTCTTGTACATATATCAAAACATCTCAAACCTCTTCTTTAATGATTCCTTTTTACTCTTAAAGTTTCTGATCCTTAGTTCGGCTAATAAATAAGGGGTGAATTCAGAAATTTGCCGAAGAATAACCAAGATGTCTAGTCATGCAGCGAGTTCGAATCTTTTCATTCTTTCCTTTGCCTGTAACCTTCATTCATCCCTTTTTCCGATAAGAGCCATCATTTGCTTGTTCCACGAGGTCTCATTGACACCCGATTGTTCCAACCAAACGTGATATCCTTTGATCATTTCCTTTGGGGTTCTCCTTCTACTTTTAACCTTTGCCTGATTCTCAGGAGCACTCAACTTACTTCGGAATTTCATGATCTATTTGGTATTGTCCTTATAATAATTTGAAATCTATGTAGAGGCTCGTAGCCGTGTGTGTACGGTTAGATGTTTTAAAGTTCCACCGGGTCATATTATGGTATAATATATTGGTGGCTTTGTCGGCCTTATTTTGAGCTTTTGATCACATCGTTAGGCGGCGCCACGCTTTATGATATACGTTATGATGCGGCGACGCTTGTCGGTCCGTATATGAACACATGTGCTGAATGATCGGATATTCCTATGTTGGGCCTTTTCTGCGTGCAGGTTGTTGACACCCGATTTTGTCCCGTCTTCCCCAAAATACTTATTCACATTTCTAGTATTTTCAGCCATTTAAGAAATAATTATTTATATTTTTTACTATAATTATTAACTTTTATTAATCTTACCGGCGTTTTGTTATCATTCGTGTAGTCACCACTATTATTTATTATCTTTTATTTTATTATCGTTACTACTACCACTATTATCATTATTATTATTATTATTATTATTTTATCACCGGTATTATCAAATTTGCATTATAATCATTTCAGCATTTTTACCTCATTACGCACACGCATCGCAGGTATTTTCGTACAACTAAATAATAGCATTTATTTATTGTTGACTTTCAAATATTATTGCACAGCTATTAATTTTATTTTCTCTGAGCACCGATAAATACATACTTTTATAATAGGTAATATTCTTAATTAAATTAGATCTCTCATTTAAATTTAGAAGCCCAAATGACCTCTTTTATTTCATCCAAATTTCGGGCCCATTCATCCCAATTAATCCATAAACTTTTCGGACCAGCCCAAAATTCATTTACCCGGTCCATTACCCGACCCGACCCGCTTAAAACTGAATAGAAACCACTAGGGTTTCTATCCTTTTCTTCACCAGCGTCGCACTCTCCCCTTTCTCTCTCTTCTCTTTCCTCCTTCGTCTCTCTCTTCCTCTCCTCTGCAATCCTCGACCAAAATAGCCAAGTCGCAGTCGACTTTCACCTTCCCCAGACCGTGCATGGTCGATTTGGGGAAGGGAAATCAATGCTCCGCATCCCCCCCCCCCCAGCCAGAGTCAACGTTTGAAGCAGGTTGTTTTTGTTTTCTTCTTCTTTTTCTGCTGGCATTCTGAAAGTTTTAATGGACTTCGTTCGTTTGTGAAGTTGAAACCTTGTCTTATTAGTTTCGTTTCATTTTTTCGAGTACAAAGGCTTAATGGATTTTGTCTTCTTCTTGGGGTCTCTGATCGAACGTTGTTAACCGAGACACAGATCCCGCCCAATTTTCAATTTTTAAAACCTAGCAAAACCCTAGATGTTCCTCCTATAAATAGTCGTTTTGAGTCAGTTGAAAAAAGGGAGGTTTTGGAGCCGCCTTGAATTCCCAATCTTGGTTCTTTTTTAGCCGTAGGAATCCCTCCAGAAATCAAGTTTGAAACCCCCTAAAATAAGAGTTCTCTAGCTGCTTAAATCCCCTTTGAAAAGGTAGTTGATAATTTTCTGAATATCGCCCTAAAATACTAAATCTTGTTTCGTTTTGCATCGGGTATTCGTTTGAATTCGAGCATACGCAAATTTGCCTTTCGAAGTGTTTCGAGATATATCGGAAGCTCGAGCCTCACTTCGCTGCACCCGAAGAAGGTAATAACTTCCCCTTTAAATCATTTTTTTCATTTCAGTCAGGTTTTTAGATTAGCTTGCTCATTTCGCTTAAGGATTAACTTTAGTTTTCGTTGTGCTGCATGTTTAGCGTGTTTCAGTTGCTAGTGTAACATTATTAATAGCTTGGCCTTATAAGTCTGTCGTCTAATGGAAATGGGATTCAATTTGCGTATGTTAGTTTAATACCCATGGTATGATTGGTACAGTCTAACTTTGGTATAGCGATAGCATTAGTTTATGGCAATCTGTCAAATGCACCGTTAGTTCATTTATGTTTAAATGTAGTATGTATAACTCCACAAGCTTGTTAATCCTGCGTCAAATAAATATCCGTGTTAAAATTATTGCTTTATTTGGTTTAGTCGGAACCCATTAACATGTATGTTAATCTCAACAGTCCTTGTTATGTATATTGAAGTTGTATTAGAGAAGTCAAGTTGGGGTTTAGATGTATGTAGTGGATATTGAATCAAAATGCTTGATTAACTCTGGGAATGGAATAACATGTTCTGTTTTAATATTTAAACTGGAAGTTTTCTTAAAGTATGAATCTAATCGTTATGTTTTACGCGAAAGTATAAGTTCTCGGGCAAGTTTGTATGTTAACCTTGAAACAGAATTTTTATAAATGGCATAAAGTTTATTACGTAATCTTCCTCCTTCACTTCTTAGTTCTGTTTTCAATGTAATTTTTAGTAGTCTGGTTTTCTTTTGAGTTTTGCTTCTGTTTTAGATTTATTTATAAGTAGCTCTCCCTTTCATTTCAATTTCATCTGTTCTGTGTTTATTGTATTTCATTTCTTTGCTTCTATCACATGATTGTTTCCAGTTCTTTTTTTAATGTTTTTTTTTTTTAAACTCTGTTTTCGCTTTCCTGGAATATGCTGTTAGTTTAAAAAATATGGTTGTGTTTTTTTTTGTGTTTAGAGCTTAGTTTTCTCTGTAAATGTAAAATGTATGCAAAGATAAGTTATTTTAGTTATATGCTATAACATGATAGAAATTTGGTGATGATTCCTGATCCCTTTAGTGTGCACTTTCAGTTGTTATTTTCCCGTTGTTGCCTCTTTGTCAGCTGTTGTTGACACTGACAGTAGTCTCCTTGGGATTCCTTTGACGAAAATATCTTCTTTACAATATGATAATGTCTCTTAGGTAATAAAATCTGGTTCTGAATCAAGTTGATGGAACTGCTGTGTGTTCATGTATAAAAAAGGGGAAAGAGCCTGCGTGTCTTCTGTCTTAGCCCATTTAAATCTGGATGTGGAGCATTCATAGGCATAATGTTGTATGCTATGAGAAGTCAGGCTTAATTTCTTTCTTTTTATTTAAGAAAAATGCTCGTTTGGTTTAATTAAAATGTATAAAAGATTCAGTTTAACTATGATTAAGCTTAGTGCTTGACTTAGTTGGTCTGTTGTCTGAATATGCCTTTTGGCAGATTCCTTAAATTTCTTTTCGGAACCAATGTAGAAATAATCTCTTTTGTAAACATGTTGAAAGCTACAGTAAGAGGGAATTGCTAGGCATGATTGAGTTTCATATTTTAAAAGCTAACTCCGCTTTGGAAGTCTTATATTTAAGGAATTGTGTTCATTTTGGTTGATTTGTTAAAGACATGATTTAGTTAACAAAATCCATTTTCTGATGAGGTTAGAGTAAAATGAAATGTCAGGTGTGTCCATTATGCTCGACTCAAATGATTTGTCACTTTTTCTTTTAAGAGTTAAGTATGCCATGTAGTAAAATATGATAAGCACAACCTCTAAACTTCACCTCTCTGTTAGATCATTAAAGTAGGAGTTATGTTAAGACATTATCATTACTTGTATGAAGTTGACATTTTCAAATTTTCGATTTATAAAGAAAGGGGGTTGAACAGTTCCAGTCTAGTCTTTATTGGTTTTCCCGTTCTCTGAAAATTTGTTTCTTTCTTAAAACAAGTTTAGTAACCTGTTAAGGTGTAAATATAGATGTATAAGTTACCTTTCCATTTATAAAGATGCTAACAACTTTAGGTGCATGTTTCTTGTTAACCATATTCTGGTTATGTTTGTTGTCTATTATAAAGTCTTGTTTGTCATAAAAGTATGCCGCTGCTCTAATTCTTTTTTTTAATTTCTTCTTTTGCATGATATCCGGAGTTACGAGGAGTCCCAACTGGGACTCGTTTCCTCCCGCATTCGATGTTGGGCTAAAGCCCAACGAAATACTTTTATCGAGTCAGCCCTATCAATTGTGCAAAAAATCTGGGCCAAGGCCCATAACAGCAGAACAGTCCGCAGCAGCATATTGGGCCCAAAAGCCCAACAGCAGCACCCATTGCAGCAGTCCTTTTAAAATGGGCCGAGCCCATTTAAATTTGCTACTTCTCTATTTATTTTGTCTATTTAATTATGCAACTAACTTTTTTTATTTGTTTTATTTTCTTAGCTCAGATGAATCATAAGAAATTTAGTGGGGTTTAGTTTTAATAATGGGTAGTTAATTTAAGGAAAACTAACAATTAATTCCATAAGTGTCATTTTCTTCCTTTTATATTAGAGTTATTTATAGTAGCTTAATATTTACTTTCAAGATAACTGATTTTTAAATAGCATGTTTTGAATTAAAGGAGTTATGTTTTACTTATTACTATCTTAGAAATTTCGAAACATCACTAATACGCAAACATACAATCAAATATATTTTATAAACAACTCTCCAAGTTTTGAGTCAATTATGCATATTTTTAAAGTATAGTTAATAAAAATAAAGAAAACTCTCATTAGCTATTTTTGTATTTTGCTTATACTTCTAAAAAATGCACAAAGTCAATTAACACCTCGCCACTTAAATTATATCAAACATTTATTAAACGGTGCGTAAACTTCACTATCTTCTACTTATATATTTTATGCAAATCTTATTTTACACAGCATTTTTAGCTAAAGCCTTAGTAATATTTATAAGTTTTATTTTACATGGCATTTGAAATTTCCTTTATACAAGATTATTATACTTGGTATAAGCTTTACTCTAAATAGCATTTTTAAAGCCTTAAGCAATATTTATGAGTATTATTTAAATGGCATCATTCTCTAAAACTTTAACAACCCTTATAAGTCTTATTTTGAAATAACATTTAAAAATCCTCTTTTATGCAAAGTATTATGATTTTCTAAAATCTTGTTTTAAGCAACATTTTTATATTTCCCCTAAATACCCTTAGCAACATTTCTTAACCTTTTTTTGAAATTTAAAGCACCTTATTTAGCATTAATTAATTAACCTAAGTTTGATCGGATAACCGTAGTTAACGGATTCTAAAGGATGCCTAATCCCTTCCCTTTAGGATAACTAGAACCCTTACCTAGAATTAAGATTAAGCAGACCATTAACGGAGGTTTAGTTAGGCTTTACCTTAGTTAATAAATTAGGTGCCCTAATTCACCTTAAAATCAATTAGGTGGCGACTCCTTAAAATAAGCAAAAATCGGAATCTCCAATATGTTGTACCTAGTTTTAACCCGTTTTAAATGGGGTATAACACAGGTGTTCTTTGAGTTATGGTTTATCATGTTCAAATATGTTCATACGGAGCCCGTCATACTCCCCGTGGGTGTGACAATTTATAAGGCAAACTTTTATGCCTTAAGGCTTAGTTATGCCTTAAGGCAACCTCTACCAGAGACAACATGTTTTTTTTGTCTTAAGACATAACATACTCCCGTTGCCTTAAGGTAGGGGTGTGACAATTTATAAGGCAAACTTTTATGCCTTAAGGCTTAGTTATGCCTTAAGGCAACTTATGCCGCTCTACCGTAGACAACGTCGGAAGTTGTTTTAAGACATAACAAAACTTAAAGTTCGAGGGACAAAATTTAAAGACCATCCCAAAAGGACAATCCGCGCATATGTTGCCTTAAGAAGATAATTTTGATTTCGCATACTAAGACAATAATTGATATTTTGTTATATATGGAAAATCCACGATATATCCTATAAGGATAAATATGTTGCCTTATTTAAAACATAACGATAACATACAAAACATGACGGATTTTCATATATTTTTCCAGAAAATATATATATTTTTTATAAAAAAAATATTTTTTTTTAAAAAAAATATTTTTATTTTTAAAAAAAAATAATTTTTATATATATTTTTTAAAGTTATGCTCTAAGGCTTAAAAAAATTCTATATTTCTATGTATGAAAGCCGTATGAAATGTGTATGTGTGAGCAAAAATTTTAATATAATTTTCTACAAAAAAAGCGAAAAACTTTAAGCCTTGAATATTGTATGAAAATTATTTTTATTTTTATGCCTATATGAAATTTATATACAAACAATGTGAATGGGGTTCGTTATATACACATTTCATACCATTTCCCGCATTTTCATAATGTTTAAGCCTTGACAAGATATTTTCAAGTTCTTCATACATAAAAGGACAAAAAGCCTTGAGCAAGATATACACATTTCATACACAAAAAATTATTTTAAGTCTTGAATGTTTTATCAAAGTTATATACAAAGTTGTATTAAAGCACATAACTTTATAAAGAAGGACAATCATGAGCAAGATAAAAAATGGTGCTAGTTTGGCATTTTTGGCCCCGTACGATTACGACCCACTTTTCAGCCCACCAATTAATTAGAAGCTTAAATTCTTGATTTCTGATGCATACTAAGAAAATAAATAATTGATATTTTGTTATAAATTCAATGCATTCAACTAAGCGGACGCCCATTTGACATTATACATAAATGTATTAATTAAACTTCATTGATGTATTTTTTTAATTTTTGGATTTGCACCCTATATAAATGGGTGTTTTAAGTCTTACAAACGTACATCCAAAAATATAGAAGTTATATACTTGAGATCGAAATATCTATCCATTGTTATTCTACCTTACTTTTTATAACTTTATTTTGTAAACATTTAATATTCTAATGGATTTCTTCTTCTCGTATTCTCTAGGGGAAGAGGCAGCAATAAACTTTCTAAATAACACAAGTCTAAAGGAAATTAATTAAATGCCTTCTTCGTGTAGCTCGTAGAAGCAAATTTATAGGATCTTAACAAACTAACACATCAAGTTTTGACTTTTCGCTCTTTTCCATTTAATAAATTTTATTATGTCTTGAATTAATCTATCGGATCTCTTCCATGTCCTGACAACTACTTGTTTAATTAACTAGTTATATCCATTATATAATACTCATTTCTTGTAAATTTATATGGCATTTGACTAAAAATAGAATGTAAATGTCAATTTAACTTGCATATATATATATATATTCGTGTGATGATGAAAGAAAACGGTAAAGTAATGATTGAAAAAGAGAAAATACTACATCAAAGTCATAGATTGAATAATTTAATAAATTTAAATTCTTAAAAATTGTAAAATTCGATAGCTAGAATTGTGTTAGACATATTGAAACATTTCAAAATAAAAAGTAGCATGAAACTCAAATATTTTGGAAGACTCAAAGTTTGTTACTTGACTCGAGGTGAGATCCAAATCGATCTGTTGAAGAGAACAATAATAATAAGGTAGCACATGATAGCTATTTGAATTGACAATTCATACAAGTAGAGTTCTTTCAAGTTTATTTCTCTGTTAAGTCTTTTTTAGTCTTAACTACTAGAAAGTTTCAAGCTTAAGGAATAATGATACAGCATCCGCAATCTGTATAAGGTTGCTTTAGGGAAGATAGAAGATGGCAATGTGTTGATATTAGAAATTGCACACGAGAAAAGATAAATCACACTATAGAATTGGACAAGACTTGGTGTCCACGTTTTCAAATATTAAAATAGTCTAGTGAGAAAGTTCATGTTTAAGTTTGATTGAAATCCTATCCTATCACCATAGGTTGTGGTAAGATGAATAAAATTTCCCTAGCCTAGATAAGAGATATCGGATTCGGGCCCTAAAAATAACAAAAATTATGAGTGTTTTCACCTTTAATGAAGTTTATGCAACGCAAATTCGGATTAACTAGGCGTCAAAACTAGTATTGAAGAGAGTGAAAAACCTTTAAAAAAAGGGAGAATCATGTCCTAAATAACAGTGGTGCGGCACGAAATTACAGCCACCAATTGCAACGCTGAATCTCAAGAAATCCAAGATTAAGAATTGTACTTGTTAAAGAATAAATTCTATTAAAAATGTATATATAATTGGAAACAAAAATGAAAATATTAGTATATGGAGAGGCAACCGCCAGCTCCATGTGAACAAGTTGCTAAAGAAGTAAGGCAAACCATGTCCCAACAGTTTGTTTCTTTATAACCTGCTGGCATCATGTTCTTTGCTTTCCTAGTTATTATTATACTCACTACATTTTCAGAAAATAATAAACTTTATAAAATTATTAAACTATTCACCTTCCTCGTTGCTTTTTTTAATTCTTCCCACCGCCCCTCCAGCCCCTAAAACTCTGTATCACAATTATTTACTTAAAAAAAAGATTCTATTATCTCAAATTAAGGTGCCCAATTAGGGCAGAGTAATTATTCTAATAAAGTTCAAGAGGATACATTCGAATGTCAATGGACTAGAATTTCCTTTTTGATTAATCCATAAATGTTTATGACGAGAGTGATTGACTTGAATACATTGTTGTTCATGCAGAGGCGGATTCAAGATTTGAAATTTATGGGTTCTTACAACAACTTCAAGTTAATGTATGATAAAAGTAGAGTTTACGGTCAAATGTTTATAGATGTAAGTGAATATTTATTGGTACATATACAAGGTTTAAATAAAAGCTACTGAATCTCGTAAACTAACACGCAACACTCTGAATCCGCCCCTTGCTTCACGAATTAGGAGTTTGAGTCACATTTAGAGATAAGTAGGGACTCACTATTAATTTTCTGCTATTCAGGTTAAAGTTGACTGAATATAAAATATTGTCATGTTTGGAATGGGTTTAAATAAAAAAAAAACATAGTGATCAGTAAAGGCATATAGTCGACCATAATTTTGCTATTGAAGCATATATATATGTGTATACATATATATATATATATAGTGTTAAATATGTAATATTGTGTCATGATGATTCTAGCAACACCAGAAGAAGAAACTAAAGATGGTGAAGATGGGAGGGACATATACAATATCATCATGAAATCAGACCTCATGTATATATAGTATTTACTATATTCTTGTGTCTTTTTTCGTTAACGTTTTTACTTTATAGGCAAAAAGAAAAAAACTTTTAGTCGGAGGAAGAGTAGAGTTTGGTCTTGGTAATTTTGTGAGGCTAATAATAATGGAAATACAATTTCACATGATAGCTGGCCTAACAAACTTTAGAACATAAGCCACTGAATATGAGGGGAGGTGTTATTGAAAAAGAGAAGTTTTCTTTGCCTTGCTTTCAAGGTTGCCTTATTACCAGCAAACTTATGTGAACTTTCACATGACTTTGTCTCTTTTTTGGCATTTGCATTAACTCATCACCTCATCCTCAATTTTTTTATACCTCCACACTTTTAGGGTAGATGCAAAGTATGGATCCTTATCACCTTTAACCTGACGAAAGGAAAGTTTTGGTGGAATAGTAAGGAGTTGCTGTGAGAATAGAAGGTCATATTCTAGTTGTGAAAACAACCTCTAGAAGAATGCATTGTAAGAATGTATACAATAGATTCGATATGATTCAAATTGTGCAAATATTTAATGGAGCTTGCACCAATTAACTTAAAATAATTGGTCTATTTTTTCGGATCAAGAGAAAGAAAGTAAAGAAGGAAACATTAGCGTTTAGGAGAAAAATGAGGATTTGATCAATGTTATAAAAGCTAACTTCTTTCTATTTGATGTTAACAATTTTAGAATTTTGAGTTTATGATGTTCAAATTATTCACTATATTTAATGGAACTGTAGTCTAAATCTCATCAAAGGACTTCCCTTACCCTATTCTGGGATAAAATTTTGTTTGTCTTTTTCCATAGACACATACTAGATTGTACCCATGTAAAAAAGAGTCCTGTTTTTAAATGGCATAAATTTTTACAAAAAAACCAAAATGGTATGCCTTTTTTTTTAAACCCAAATGGGTATTTCGTGCAATGTTGCACGAAAATGCAACAAATTTTTTTTTTTTTGGGGAATGAAAATTATTAAGGAAAATGGTTATTTTAAGTTTTTTTAAAAACTTAAAATAACCATTTTCCTTTAATATTTTCCTTCCCCAACGCATCTCCTCTCTTTTTTTTTTTTATTCCTTCTCCTACATATATTAGAAAGTAAAATCCATTAAATTTCTTCTTTTGCCATCAATTTCCATTAATCTTTGAACCAATGATTTATAATACTAGACTTGTTTGAAATCTTTTTTTTTTTTAATAGGTTCGTTTTTGTTAGCCAAATTTTTAGCCAAAAAAAAAAATATATATATTGCTTCAAAGGGATACTTACGCCTTGTGGGCGGAGAGGGCATAAGATGTCGGTAAAACTGATAACTTTGATAATTCCTTCACAAAAGTTATGCGGGTCAAGTATACAAGTTTGCCCATTAAAAGTACGCCCGGATCGGCATAAATTTGTTAACGAATTATCAAAATTATGCCGATGGGGGCATACTTATTTTATGGGGTACTTTTAGCATATATATGTATTTGTCATTCCAAACTAATTATGGGTTGCATTGTATAAAGATGTTAATTGTTAAACACCAAGAGGCACGAACCCATTGTCATTAACGTGAGATACTAACTACTATTCGCTTAATTCGAATAATTTATTGTTAGGTTTTGAAGTATATATACGAAGATCCACACGTAATGGGCATAATATTGATTTGTTAATTTCTTTGGGATATAACTTAATTACCACAAACTCAATCGTATGGACGCAAAGTTTTATGGTTACTTTAAATTTAATAGCTCGTATTCGAAAAATCTAGTACTTATATTCCGTTATGACATTTATGGTTGCTTGTCTCAAGCCGAATTCATACTTATGTTAATTGTTGTTAATTTGTAAACCGAGATTAAGCATGTTGGAACAATATCCGTTAAGATTAAAATATATATATAGGCATACTTTCTTAGAAATGCAAAGCCGAATATCTTGCCGGAGGCAGACTTTTAGTTATATTTAGTTATACTAAAAATTGCACTTTTGTTTGTGTTTAACTAAAAGTCTTCATTTGGAAGCATATATTTTAGTTATGTTTAGTTAACTTTGGTCCCGGATAACTTTGATAATTCCTTCACAAAGTTTAGCTAAAAGATGCAAGTTTGCCTATTAGTATGTTTATCGCATAAATTTGTTAACGAATTATCAAACTTATGCCATAAGGCATACTTATGCCTTATGGGCGTACTTTGCCTTGAAGCATATATATGTATTTGTCATTCCAAACTAATTATGGGTTGCATTGTATAGCAGTATGTTAATTGTTAAACACCACGAGAGGCACGAACCCATTGTCATTAACGAGATACTAATTTTAATCGCTTAATCAACAATTTATGTTAGGTTTCAAGATATATATTTGAGGATCAACAATATTGATTTGTTAATTTCTTTGGGATATAACTTAATTAAAACTCACTGTCATGGACGCAAAGTTTTATGGTTACTTTAAATTTAATAACGGATCAAAAAAAGATTTATATTAAAGTTGGACATATCGCTTGGGTTGACTTTTACTTATGTTAATTGTTGTTAACAACTCGAGATTAAGCATGTGAGTTGGAACAATATCTTTATAAGAAGATTAAAATGCAAGCTCGATCTCGAGGCATACTTTCTTGAAATATATATATATATATTATTTTTAATTTGGCTAACAAAAACGTTGTGTTTAAAAAAAAAAAATTTTGTCCTATTTGTTTAGTTAGTCCGCATAACTTTAAAAAAAATGAAACGTAGGCTTTACCAAAATATTTTTATTTTTACTTTCGTTTGGCATTGCTAAAGAAACGAAATTAAAAAAAAACAAATTTTTATTTTATTTTTAATTTCGTTTTTAATATAAAAATCGAAAAAAAAAAAAAAAAATTTGTTGCATTTCGTTAATAATTTTAAATGCAACAAATTTTTTTTTTTTAATTTGTTTTTTATATTAAAAACGAAATTAAAAAAAAAAAAAATTTGTGCATTTATCCAACTAAATACCCATTCGTTTAAAAAAAAAAGGCATTTTTTTTTTGATTGTAAGAAATTTAGCCTTTATTTTGGATTGGACTCCATGTAAAAATAGAGTGTTATTGCCTCTGATGTTGTTTTTTGCTTTAGCATTTTTAGAGAACAAATGCCATGTGGAAGGATATGAAAAATCAATAGACAAGAAACCTACCTTTATTTGTCCATATCAATGGGTCCCAAAAAATGCATTAGTGGGAGAAGCATATACTTAGTCACTCATTTGACACATTTTTTTTCTCCATGTCGCAATAAATTGGGTTGTGAACTAAAACTTACTTATCTGTTGAGTAAAAAAGGGTAGTTTTTGTTCCTCCAATTGATTGTTGGAGTAAAATCTATGGAGCATATATCTCATTAACAAGAGAAGTACATGCTTATTGCAAATCCACAAAAGAAAAAAGAAAGAAGATATCGAAGTGTAATATGATAAATACTTATCCGCATTGGGTGTTTCCACCAAATCAATTTAATTTTTCATAGCTAAGTGATTTAATTAAGTGAACCTATACACTAACTAATCATGGTTAAGTGATAGTTATATATACTCTAACACATGTCATGCATCTATTTAGTTTGATGTAAATATCCACTGCGAATAAATTTTTACCATGTAATGTATATACGCTTCATCACGATCTAATTGCATGTGGCCAAAATAATTTTCTGATTGACCCAAAAGGTGAATATCTAGAAAAAAGAGCAAAATAAGTTTTAAAAATGTCGTGAAAGGTGAAAAACGTGCCACTTTAGGTCATAATTTTGTCTGAAAAATAAAGTTGGAACTGTGATTTTTTAAATAATATGCATTCTAATAATGAAAAAAAAAAATCTGAAAAAGGTAAGTAATATCTTATGAATAATTGTCACGCATTAACTTTTCTAAGCAAGTCATAATTCCTTTAGCACGATAATTACCTTTTTAGCTACACATGGATGCCGTTGTACGCTTTCATGTTGAGAAAAATATAGCTTTCATTAGGTAAAATTAAGTAAAAATATTCAAACTGAACAGGACTTCTTAGCTATTTGATTCTTCTACAAAATCTACTTCTCTTTGATATAAACAAATTTAAAAAAAAAAAGATCTATGTAAAACATAACATAAAATGATAAGAATTTAACTTAGACAAAAAAGGAAGTCGTTGTACTCTCATAATTGTTACATTTTGATTCATGTCGAATAGTGCCAAGAACTAGCAGTATGTGTCGTGTGGACTAATACAAGGAATTTTGAGAAAGAATTACCTCTTAAATTAAATATTCAAGACTTCCATTTTATTAAAGCTTCTTGAATTGAGATATTCCTTAATTTCTAATAATTGCACTAGTGGCGGAAAACCCCTTCTATAAGGATATCATACGATACTGCTTCCATTAAAAATTTGCACAAATGTATTTAATATTGAAAAATAATATGTATGACGTATATAATATATCGATATTGCTTGAAAATATATAAAATAAAACTTTAAAAAAATTCCATTTACAAACTAATAGTGTGTTTGGCTAAAGCTTTTGCGAAATCGAAAGTGCTTATTTTAGAAATTTGAGGTGTTTGACCGAGCTTTTAGGGACAAAAAAGTATTTTTTAAGTAGTAGTAGAAACTATTTTTTTAGAAGCTGAAAAGGTATTTTCCTCCTAGAAGTACTTTTGAAACCTTGACAAACACACATTGTTGCTCTATAATTGTAAAAGTGTTTTCTAGATTAATTATTCAAACACAAATTACTAACTATTTTTTAGAAAAATAGTTTAACAAAACACATTTTTAACATAAGCAAATTTTAAAAGTTTGACCAAACAAATTTTAAGTCAGAATAATAAGCCGATACATCTTTCACGGGATATAGTATACATTTATGTGCTATTGTAAATAAAGGAAAACATAAGTAATTCCGATCTTTTTTAGTTGTTAACTTTGTCTTTCGAACGTCCCTTAAGAAACTAACTAAATAAATAATTTGATTAAATTATTTTTTATTTGTTGATTTTAATTTAATACTATTTCTTCTTTCATATGACATTAATTTTTCTCAACATTTTTAAAATTAAAAATATGTTGGCTCGATTATTATTAGTAATCACGACGACAAAAATAACCAGAAAGAAGTTAAAGACAAGAAAACATAAATAGATTGAGGAGATTCAATAAATTATTGGATCCCCACAAATCTCTCCCACCATCCAAAATGGGTAAAAATCAATAACCTTTCATAATTAACCCAAAACTTTCGTCCATTGCATCACCAACAAACCACTCCCTATTTACTCACACTTCCAAAAACACCCAAACCTTAATGATTTTTCCCCAAATCAAGTAACTCCCCTCATTAAAATCTGGTTTAAAGTAAATAACTTTATGAAATAAACTTACTTTTATGAAAATAAGGCCTTAACCTCATCGCCTCTATTTTTTATTTCAGCCAATCAATGCAATAACCACCCACCTCTCTCCTCCCATCTCCACAATAAGACAAAAACCAACTCTTCCCAAAAAGAGTATAATTATACTTTACTTACCAATTTGGCAACAAGCATTATTTGTCAGCTTTTGCACTGTTATGATAATTAGGGTTCTTTTAGCTTTTAACTCAAAGTTTTTATACTGAAGGTTAATCCTTTTCATTAATTACAGTCTTGTTTGACTATGTCCTTGATCTACCAACCCCACCACCCCCCAAAACTCAACCTCTCAGCTATTAGTCCACCTCCAATCTTCATTATTCCTTTTTTAAATTGTTCAAACCACATTCTTCTCCCTCCTCAAATATAGTCCACACATACACACTCTCTCTCTTTCAATCACCCATATCTTAATCATTCATCAATCTTTTCTTCTAAAACCAAATGCAAAAAAAACCCACAAAATTAAGAAAAGAAAAAAAAAGATTTTTTTTTTTTACTAGTAGCATTTTGTTCCAACAACAACCAGTCCCTCCAAGAAACCAGAAGATTCCCATAAATATAGCGCTAAAGTTCCAATACCCTCATCATCACCACCTTCCTAGCCACCCCTTTTTCTTTCTTATCTCCATTTCCACTATCCTTCATTACAAGCCAACAACAACCAAAAAAAGAGTCTTTTTTCAAACCCTAACCCTAAGCATTTTCCAAGAAAATCCAAAAGAGAATTTGGTGATTTAATTTCCTTTGAAAAAACAAGAAATACCCAAAGTGGGTATTGCTCAAATCATCAAGATTTGGCAAGTTTTAATGTCCCAAATGAAGCACATTGACAATATCCCATCAACCCCAGGAAAATTCAAGATGGAAAAATCACCTTACAATAGGCTAAGGATGCATTTTTCCTTAGCCAAGCTCACATTTTGGTCATTTGTTTTCTTGGGTTTGATCTTTGTATTCTTTTACAGATCACCAGTTTCATCATCATCCCCTGTTTCTTCAGATCTTTCAAGAAGATCTCTTAGAACAAGCTCTTATGGTGGTCCAGCTTGGGAAAAAAGGATTAAATCTTCAGCTAAAGTAAGGTCACGTAATGGTATTTCTGTATTGGTTACTGGTGCTGCTGGTTTTGTAGGTACTCATGTTTCAGTTGCTCTTAAACGTCGTGGTGATGGTGTATTGGGTTTAGATAATTTCAATGATTATTATGATCCTTCGCTTAAAAGAGCGCGTCAAGCGCTCTTAGAGCGAACGGGTGTGTATGTTGTTGAGGGTGATATCAATGATGGCACCCTCTTAAAGAAACTTTTTGATATTGTTCCATTTACTCATGTAATGCATTTAGCTGCACAGGCTGGTGTACGTTATGCTATGGAAAATCCTGGTTCTTATGTGCATAGTAATATTGCTGGTCTTGTTAATGTTCTTGAAATTTGCAAAAGTGTTAATCCTCAACCTGCTATTGTATGGGCATCATCTAGTTCTGTTTATGGATTGAATACTAAGGTACCCTTTTCTGAGAGGGATAGGACAGATCAGCCTGCTAGTCTTTATGCTGCAACTAAAAAAGCAGGTGAAGAAATTGCTCATACATATAATCATATATATGGGCTTTCATTAACTGGATTGAGATTTTTCACCGTTTATGGACCGTGGGGTAGGCCAGATATGGCTTACTTCTTTTTCACTAGGGATATCTTGAAGGGAAAGTCGATTTCTATATTCGAGGCTGCTAATCATGGCACGGTAGCTAGGGATTTTACCTACATCGATGATATAGTGAAGGGTTGTTTGGCAGCATTGGATACTGCTGAGAAGAGTACTGGAAGTGGTGGGAAGAAGAAAGGCCCTGCTCAACTACGGGTGTTTAATTTAGGCAACACGTCCCCTGTGCCAGTTTCTAATCTTGTCAGCATTTTGGAGAGGTTGCTAAAGGTGAAGGCGAAGAGATTGGTGATGAAGTTGCCAAGGAATGGGGATGTGCAGTTTACCCACGCGAATATAAGTTCGGCCAAGAAGGAGCTTGGATATAAGCCTACTACAGATCTACAGACGGGATTGAAGAAATTTGTTCGATGGTACATCAATTACTATGGTAATGGAAAGAAGAGTGCCCGGTGATACATTCTTTCGATTGTGCGGTAGGACCATTCAATTCTTGTTCATTTTGATTCTATGATTGTTTTTAACACATCTGCGGTCGTTGCCTCCACTTTCTTGCTTTCTAAATCTTGATTGATGATGCCATATATGGAGCACATCAGATCCCCCTGATGATATGATGAAGTTTTGTGGTGGATGCACATTGTTTGCCTGGGCAATTTGATCTGTATCAAATGGAACCTGAAACCAACTTTTATTACTTTTGGAATGTAATTGTTGTAGTTTTATCAATTTAGAATTCATGACTGATAGACCACTGCCGATTGATGGACAGCGGATGTATCATCTTCATTAAGTTTCTAATAAGAGTAGCACACGATAGTTCCACATTTGGTTTTCTTCCTTAGATTTATTTGGTTAGGACATTTCTGAGATCATCCTTTTACATGAATGCTGAGGTTGTATATTTCTTATTTTGGCGGTTAAATAAGATTCCGTACTTTGTCATTCTGTATTTTGTGGTTTATTACTGGAAGTTGATTATTTAGACTCGTTTAGAATTAGATTATTTCCATTGTTCTTTTCCCTGTTTGTTAGTATTTCTTTACGATAAAGGTGGGCAAGGAATAAGAAGCACCATTAGAAACAGATAGTTAAGATGCCTGAAGAGAACCCCCGATACACTCCAGCTACTATAGGTTCTATTTTTCCATTCCTTTTGAGTATGCAACACCCTAGCGCTTAACTAGCAAACTAGTTAGTACAAGATCAAGGAGACAAAATTTGCCTTTCATCTCCTTCTACCTATTACATTTTAGATTCCCTTTTTGGACAATCTCCAGTAGTAACATGCAAACACTCATACCTCAAGAAATGTGCTATATCCATGAACAACTCATCCTTTCTGGAATTTAACTTTCACAATCTTTCTTATGCTGATATTGTACAGAACCTTGTTGATGGCTCATACAAATTATGTCTTGGACCTATTTTTACTCCTCTCCAATGGAAAGAGAGGAAGTAGCATCAAGCATGTCTGACTAACTTGCACCTTTATCTTCCGCTAGAAGTCATTTTATTTTACAAAAATGTCCATTCCATTGATTATTTGGATAGTTACGGCTGTCAGTCAGTTTGAAGAAGTAACCAGACTATCGAATGGCTATGAATGTGCTTCTCTTGGAGGTATTAGCTGTTTTTGAGAAATTCTGTATAGGTATTATCAACTTTACTTCTAGAAAGCTGATGCGGTAATGTAATTTGAGATCTTTTATCTGTCAAATAGAAAATGAGAATTTCCGAATTGGGAACTCGGATGTGAAAGCTTATGTGCTCATTCGTAATCCATTTACCTCCTCAAACCTGATCCTTGGAAATTCTAGTAAATAGAAGGATTCAGCTAAACTTTTGGTCCTTTCATGACGTTAGGGTTTGCATTAGAATTCATCTGCACTTTGTTTTGATCCATTTCATTTCATGAGATATCTCATGTTGAACACTAGAGTGAAAGATCTCCCCATACTTCAATCTCTTTCTAAGCATTTACAAATATTTGGGATCCTCTTGGAGCTTGTAGCAAGAGCTTTCCTTGGATTTCATGCTTCAACCCATTTTCAGACAAATCACATGCAGCATTTTTGGCATCTGTAGCAATGAAAAGTTTGTGCATCTTTCACATTGCCATCATTCTTGTCAGTTTGCAAATGCTGTCTAATTATGCAAGTTCCCGTTGAGCAGTTTGAATGTTAGGCCTAACCATTTTTAGTTTAAGTATCTCATGAAATCGCGTATATTATTTTCAGCTTGAGCAGACTAATTCAAAAATAGACAATGTATAGTTCTTGTTTCCATTCTGGAGCCACTTGTCGGATAAGTTTTGATAGTTGCAAATGGTTAACTGACAAAGCATTTGCATTGTTATCTATTTGATTGATGCAACTTGCCATTCCTAACCCTTCACCATCTTATCCCCTGGTAGTTGAATTTCCTTTTGTAATTTTTATTGGCTATTACTTCAAACCTTGATGGTCAAAAATAGTATTTGCGAATATTAAAATTGAGTATTTTAAATAGTGAAATAATATAATGTCCAAACAGTAATCATACATTCACAGATTGCGGGAGTTCAATCAGGAATTCTATTAGCACTTTCTCTTTTCCCGTCAATAAAAACAGATAAACCAGCTCGTGGGATGCTTTTGTCAGTTATTCTTGCCTTGATTGAAAGGGTTCTTTTCTTCTATCTTCTATCACAATGTTTACAAGCATTTGAACAACCTGCCAGTATTCTGAACCCTTCACCATAAATATAAACTTCCTTTCTACCCAAGATGAGCTGGACTTCATTTTTGTAGTGTAGAACTTAACTACTCAACTTCACAACATTATACGTTAGATCATGAATCCAATCACAATAACATGGTGATAAAAGGGAAATAGGATGGAGAATACCAAAGGGCACTAAACTGCTTGCTTTTTCCTCCTGGGAATGGAGGGCTCAGTGTAGCAAATGGGAGTAAGAGAAAAACTGGCGCAAAAGGGAAAGAAAAGAGTGAAAAGTGACATTCTATTCTATAATGACAAAGGTTTTCTATCTGGCCATGACTCCACTTTCTGGAAGTACTTCACTGGCACCACACCATCAATACCCTCGGTCAAGATAACTCTGTTTTCTGAGATATAAAGCTTCATCCCATCTGAAGCAATGCAACACCAACTGTGAGAAACAACGAAAAAGTAGGGTTTTCGAATTTTGATGACTTTCACACATGTATCGACTTCTGAAATACACTTTTTACTTTCTGTGATTTTGAGGTTAGTTTTTTAATCGAGAAACACTACAAAAATAAGCTTAAGACTTCACTTCGAGAAAAGAGAGTTAGAATATTGTTTCCTAATATCTCACCATAGATATTACTTACTTGAGAACCTATTATAAGTTCCAATATGTTTGATCCAACTTATACTTTAATTGGTTCCATTTTATTGGGATTGTCATAATACTTTAGAGAAACTTGACTAGAATTCGACAAATCAAAACCAATTACCTTCCAAAGCTTTTCTCACATCAAGAAAGATGAGGACATTAACATCTCGCCTCATTCCTGTTCAGCAACAAAGAATACTTTAGTCAACCAAGAATGTTGAAGTTCGGGTGAAGTGCCTAAAAGAAAGGGTTCTCTGCTGATAGAGGAAGATACTGAAGGTCAAAGATAAACAATAATCCATAAGTTTACACATGGAGATCAGAAAGCCGAATATCTAAGAAATTGCAAGAAATGATTCTTAAAAGTGCACCATGTCAGGGTTCTCCTACTCCTAGAACAACTACTGTTTTCATGCCAGAAGAAGAAAAAAATCAGAGTCGGTGGATTTATGACAGTAGCATGAAATCCAATGAATATGTAAATTGTGAAGATGGCAACAGATTCAGGCTCCTATAAGGTATCTTACCACTAATTACTTCGCCATCTGTTGGCAAGCCACATGAGAAATGAACATGTAACCTTTTCATGCGTTTGAGCCCATGCTCCAAAATTGATTCCAAATTCTTCTTGTAAGTGCCATGTACACACACTGCACATTGCCACAAATGAAAACCACAGCTTCAGAGTCAGAGATAGAAAAATTCTAAAGGTCCAGGAAGATTTTGATATAAAAATTATTCTTCAGCATTAGACGAGAAAATGATATCATTTTATATATATAACTATTAATTGAGGTCAACATCAACCATTTTTGTCTTGGTTTTACAATATTCAAAATGAGAATTTAAAAATGAATCTTGAATAATTTTGTGAACTTACATTATACATTTCTATTGAGGTCAATATCATCCAATTTGGTATTGGTATTACCGTATATAAAGCGAGAACTTGAAAATGAAACTCAGAACTTTTGTAAATATATATTACACATTGTAATTAACATTAATACTCAGATTTTAGTACTTTATCCAAAAAAGTAACTCAGGAAAAGCATGATCTTTTCAGGAAAACTGTTGACAACTTAAGATTTTGACAGATGAGTTGGGGGAGAGGAAAGATCCAAATTCACTCTATTTGTTTTTTCTTTTTTGAAACTGGTAACATGTCCAAATTCACTCTATTTTACCCAAAGGAAAGAAAATTCTTGGTAGTAGTATTTCCGTAAAATTGTTGAGTCACTAACATTATAAAGTCCTAACCAGTCCGTGTTGAACTTTGATCCAAAATTGGTCAAGAATTGACTGTCAAGTCAGTGAAAATCAGAGACGGCAGGAGTAAATTTACACTAGAAAGACACAATAATCAACAACTTGCTACAAGCATTCAGTTCAAATATGTTCCTTTTCTCAAAATTAATCCTGAAAGATACTACTTATCAATGATTTGAGGTTGACTTGAACGACGATAATCTTAAAAGAAGAAAAACCATAGAAATCAAGAGCATTGGGTAAAGAGAGGAGCAATCATATGGCGATAAATAGATATAGAGATTTCCTTGGGGGACAAACAGATATGATGTCACAGTTAAAAGAAGGTAGGCCTCTTTGCCAATTCCTGTACATTTGTATTGCTTTGTAGTGACTCTCAACAGAAAAGATCAATCCCAAAGCATCATCTGCCAACAGGACATATTTTAATAACGCCTTCCATATTTTGTTAGTAAAGTTCCCCACAATGCTTATGACGTGTTTTAGGCATTCATTGTACATAGGAGCCAAAGCTTCAATACTACATGTTACTAAGATCCTTATGAAATTGCTATAGGTTACTAAGATGTTACTGAGGACCAGTTACATGACAAAGTTCTATCATATAAGTATCACTTTCTATACTCAAGCCATGACCAAACATGTTTCCTCTTTCTTTTTTATAAGTCATTAAATGGACAAAATTATCTTACCTGGAACTTCATCAGCTGAAAGGATCGGTTTCAATAAGCTTTCAGTTTCAACTATCTGCAAAGTGGCACACAAATATTTTTCAGCTACCAATGGTACTGCTAACTTGTGAGCTGAATATCATCAATTGGATGTCTGCAATATTACTTTCATTTTTCATACAAGGACAAAATACGTATCAAATTGGTCTGCATATCATGAGCCTTTCAATGATGAAAAGATGGGAATTGGAATTTTAAAATCAAGAGTAACACACAGATGCACTGAGAATTACATCATAGTGTTTCATTGCTAATACAAATTTCTAGCAGAAAAGATGCATATTTAAATGTTTAAATGTATTTACTTTCTTTACTGCTGTCTCGTCGGTTAGGTGACAAAATAAGGGTGTAATTGCTTGCATTAAATGAAATATGCTTAGAGGTATAAAAGAAACTCCAAATGTGCTTTCAAACGTGCACGGACAGAATAAAATCCATGTTCGATCTCTCACGTTCCAGCCTTTCGTTCTCCCCCTCTTTCTCTTCTTATTTCCAATTATTTTGAGAATTACCTTCTTCATTCATCAGAATTCATCCAACTATAGTAGAAGTACCCTCTAGAGGCTCATCCACTCTGAATGCCATAACTTATAGACAGATTAATCCAACTAATTTCCATCTGAAATATCCAAGGAAATAACATTAATCCACTTTACGGAGAAAAAAGTACCTTTACTGTATGGCCTTGGTTGGCACGGATCAGAAGCTCTCCATTTTCTTCCAAAAGGCCCATTCTTTGCTTGTTATCCTTCCGTACTGCCTATAAGAAAGCAAGCAAAAATTCATCTATATGGAACAGAAATGTCAAATAAGAGAAAAAGGAGCAATCAATTCAATTGAAAGAAAGGAAGTTCATTCAATTGTGGGTTGTGACAATGAAAAGCCAGCCACTGTCAAATTTCCGTTTAGTATCAGAAGGTTCAATCTTTGTCAACTAAATTAATTCGAAAACCTTTTGCAATCCAAACAAGAAGCAAATCAGACTTTTCACCAACATACAAGAACAGAGGCAACAAATTAGAGGAGCATGAAGCTTCACATAACTAACCTCTTTGACATCATCAATTGTGTGAGACCTCAATGGGACGTTCGCAAATGTTTTCAAGTTTAACTTTAACAGATCTTGCACCTTCACATACCCATCATTCCTCATATTCAAGTTTAGCTCAGAGGCCATGTGCCGCAAAATGCGTGTCCTGAGGATAAAAAACATTACCGAATATTCGTGAGAATCATTTTATTTTAGAAAAAGTTTGGGGTTTTATAACTTTAGAAAGTTTAAGGCAAGTGACACTTGGTTCTCGACGAACTATATCTCCAAACACTTCAATACGTACATACCCCTACTACCTAGAAGCCTGGAACTAATCACTTCTAGCCTGGGTGAGGCGGGAGGGGGGACATGTTAATGTCCCATATTGGTTGAGAGAATGAGTAGTTGTCTCCTTATAGGATCTTGTACAATCCTCAGCTCATGAGCTAGCTTTTGGGATTGATTTAGAGCCAAGGTCCATTTGCTTAACATAGATACAAATGACTTGCTTTTTTGCACTAATCTACAAATTGTCTATAGACAGGGAGAAAGCCAAGCGGATTATGTGGAGCTGCACTGTACATTGCTTCTCTTTCACATGGACTGAGTTGTTCTAAATCAGAAATTGTAAGTGGTCTTTCCAGATTTCCTTTATTTGATTGTCAGCATTCAGATTCTTTATAGACAGGCTTCATGTTGTAAGTTGTACTCTGCTTTGTGAAACTCTAATGTGCTTTAGCTAGTTCTCAAGGGCTACTTGCAAAAAAAAATGTGAAAGGACTACTTGTTCTTGGTCATGAAATTAGGACTTTTTCTTCTCATCGGACTTAACAACTGTTCTTGTTCTACTTGCTTGGCTTATTTCATGTTCTAGCCTATGTAGCACAAACACTGGCACTAGTTGCCAACTCCCACATTTATTCAGGGTGACATAACACAAGAAGCGTGATATTTCCTTTTCCCTTTTTCTTTATTCTTTTAATCAACAGATCAAAGTCGTGCACATTTGCGAATCAACATTGACAAAGCGTTTGATTGAATTTGAAAACACAGAATCTCGGAGCTTAACGGTATGTAGCATCAAGGCTGATAGGATCAACACTGCTGGTACTTTAATTTTCACAGTTTGAAAAGCTTCATGTGCATGTATTTAGTCATGTGTGCAGGTCCTATGACTTTGGTGGGAGGGGGGGCCAGCTATTAAAGTAGAATCTTAAAAGCAATTTAGTACTAATGAGGTGCTTATTTCTGTAATGCTCAAATTTTACTCTGAATTGGATATCATTGTGAATACTGAAAATATAATTAAGAAAGGCAGGCATCTAAAGGAAGAACAAGCATAATGGGGTTTGGGGTTCTTATCTTCAAGGTGACATGGTGAGGTGTATAATGTAATTTGTTACGAAAGCTGAAACCAGTTTGTAAAACTAGTGTAGTGCATATACATCAAGTACAGATAGAAGCCTGCTGCTGTCATTGGGTGAGAGATTGACAATTTTGCCTCTTATTTATGAATATTTATGTTTCTTAACACTCTTCATAAAAAATCCTCTGTTTACAAAAGACCAAAAACAGAAGCAAATAAAAGATCTATCTAGTGTGCTACTGTCATCAGATTTTGGTATGTGATGAAGCCACCCAATGCCTGCACTCTGGAGAAGACATGTTTTCACTTATAAGCTAGAAATTATTTTCTAATTATTATGTTTTCATTTATTAACTCCCGCTAACCCCCAAATGAGCTATGAGCATTGTCAGTCCCAAACCAGGATAAAAAGACGAGGGTCGTGTTAGTTAAAGTGCAAAATAATCTACCTTTGAATTATTATGAATGTTTGAACAATGAAGGCCTAAAATAAAGCAAAATAGGCACACCGGATTGATAAAGCCAAAGCCAACTAATTGGGATTGATTGATTACATTTTCTTTTACTATCATGGGTCACATAAAATTGGAGAGTTGTGGCAGCATAAAAAAAGAGCTAAATGTAAACATAGAATTCATATAGTTTAACAAGTAATTTCGAATTGAGGATTGTAGTTGTTTAATAGGATTGATTAGCATAGGCAAGATAATAAATAAAGATCAAATAAGCCTGAAGGGAAAAAGGAGAAATACATACAAGAGTCTACCAAGAGCATCAATTTTATCTTTGCCACCACCGCCACGGCCCCCTGATCTTTCCTTATTATCCCTCGTGTCCAGTCCTTTTCCTCTTCCTCTACCACCGCTGCCATTGATTCAGAATCAAAAATTTCCAATTAAAGATTGAAACTTTACAGAGAAACCATAGGCAACAAAGAGGAATTTTTTTTTTTTTTTATTTACCTTGGATTGGAATGAGAAAAGGCAGAGGATGAAGAAGGTTTTCCATTGAAGAAGGGAAAGAAGAAGAGATTGTGAAGGAAGGAAAACGTACAAGTCCAAGTGTGTTTGCCATTGAAGAAGAGATGAAGGATGTGAGAAGAGGTGAAGGAAGAATTAGGAAGCGGCAACGTACAAGTCGTATACAAGTGAACATGGGTACTGAAAATTCAGAACTCCAATTGGGAACAGAGCTTTTATTCACGCGAATCCCGTAATAAACTATTTCTCATAAAAGGAAGGGAAACGATGAAGAAGAAGATAAAAGGCAGAAATTAGAGAGGCCATAACCCAGAATCTTGTTCTCTTAGTTTCCCCTCTTGTTATCCATTTTCATAGATGATTTCTTCATTCGGGAAAGGAGATGAGGCTTTACGCCTTAAGATTTAATTAAATAATGAAAGAGGGGCAAGGAAATAGGTATAGGTCGGATGGGTCGGGTTTGGTTTAATTAGGATTTATTTTTGGCTGGTTTTCATTTAAATGACATGGACCAATAAATTTTTGCCACGTGGCATCTCTGATATTTTAAAACCACCGTTAGTGAATAATGGCATGGATGAAAAAGGTAAACTTAGAATGGCAATGATATTTTCCAGCCAAACTTTCAAGAGTGGCGTAAATGATTTCGATAGTTCGATGGCATATTTGAGCCTTTTCCGAACCAGTAATAAGGTGTTCTTCCTCCTCCTGCTGACTCATTCGACTATTGCGTCAGAATATAAAGCTATAATTCATGGATGGCCGTAAATTATTTTAACTAGGCACAATGTTTAAAAAAGGAAGAAAGACTTTTGAAGCTTGTGATTTAAAATAAATCATAAATGACTGTAAATTATTTCATTAAGAGGAAGTTTTAAGTTAAATTATTTCTAAATATACAAATATATCATTTTTTTTTTAGACAGATTAAAAAAGAAAGTGTATATTTTTAGGGTGTATAGACTTAGGGGTATTTTGATGGCATCGTCTTGCTATTAGCGTTGCCTATTCGTCGGGCTTTGAGTCACCTGTATTTTGGTGGGACTTTCCAGTATGGCTCATAAGCTTTTGAAGATAATCGACTTCATCCAGTTAACTTACTTATCAGTTGAGAATTAACTTTATGTGTTTGGGAAGTAGATACGTTCTTAGTTTTGGCGTCCTCTCCGTTCTCGATTCCAGTAAATTTTCCTGCTGCACTCGCTTAACCTTATTGCTTATTATTTTGCTTATTTGATCCGTAACATAAAGGTCATATTTGACAGCTCCAGTGCTGGCAAACGGGACACCCACGCATATTATCCATGACTACTTGTAGAGGATGTCGAATGTTGGTTAAAGCTAAACTGCTAGCTCCAGTGAAACTCTGTATCAGAAACATAGTTACAATCGCAGTCGTCATTTGATTCAATTTGACCACACTCATCTCTCTATCAACTTCCTTATCTGCTTCCCTTTCTCGCCGCTGCATTCTTCACTAGCTTTGAAGATATCTATAATATCCACTCTTTTTTCTAATGGTAAAGTGGGTTGATTCATATCCGGTACAGTTTAAACGAAACATTTATCCAACCCGTTTTTAGTCGGTCGACGAATTTATCCATTTTATCAGCACCAACAGCGAGTAGACTCCAAACATTGCAGGCACCAAAGGATGTGATCCAACAGTTTATAAGACAACAAAGTTATTGCTAGAAAAAACACTGCTCCATTCAGTGGTGGAGCCAAAATTCTACCTAACATGGTTCAAAATATAAAAGCAAACACACAAGGAAGTCGAGGAGATTCAATATCTACTGTATATATATATATATAAATTTAACCATCTATAGTGCAATTTTCCTACAAAGTGGGTTCACTTGAACCCTTTTGCAACCAAGGCGCCTGCCTCCATTAAAGGGCTACTGAAGTAAATTCAAATTAGGTAGCCAATAAATTTCAAATACCAAATGCCTACACAGAGAGAATCCAAACATTGCACTAATTCGAATGATAATGATGATAATGAGCAAGTCAAACCATCCAACTGACAAGCAGCTAAACACAAGTATAACATAAGTCATCAGGGAATCAGAAGCCAATTTAAAGCAGGAAACATTCCCTTATCATCTCTCATAAAACAAAATTTGTTCCATTAAAATAACTGGGCCATACAAAAACAACTTGGTCTATAATTTTGAAGATGGAACTTGACCAAGAAACTAGTAATTCCATGACATATCTTCTCTAAGCCACAAGAGTACTGGCGGTGGTAGATTCACTGCAAGGCAAAAACTGATATCAGTATTGCAATTATCTAGATTTTGTAGAATTAAACGAAATAGGGAGGAGGAGTGCAGGGGGCAGGCTATTAAGGACAAAGTAATTTATCTGATACAACCTAAACCAACTATAACACACTCGGATCACATTGTGCACAAAAAGAAGTGCAAATAAAACATTCCACCTCATTAGTGAAAATAAAAAATCTACAGTGCAAAGTTTGGTTGATTTTGCACATCAAGCCAATGAAGTAGCTAAAGTGTAAGGAATGCATACATAACTCCTTAATTTATTTGGAAGAATACTAGTCCCCACACAGAAATAATACACCACTTCATTCCATAGACCTACATAACATGTTTGGTGGAACCGCAGAGAGTCTTCAAGCTAGAAGTGATTAAGCAAGTAAATTTCCCTAAAGACAATTATTTAACATGCCTAGACAAATAAGTAATTCAAAAATAAATTTTTAACTTGCAACTCATCTAACACATGCAAAACAAAAATGAATTGTGTTCTAGATGATTAAATCAGAAGCAGTTTATCACTAAAGTAGAATATGCAAGAATCAACTTACTATTTCCAGACTGGTGGAAGCTTCTTTGTTTTCTTGTAGTAGCGAGCAAGACGATGGATCCTGCTCTCGACAAGAATCAATCTAAACTTGGAATCCTTATCTTTCCTGTTTCGCTCAAGATGCTTCCTGATTGCCACTGCTTTCTTGATAAGGTGGTAGAGATCCTCGGGAATCTCAGGAGCAAGTCCTGATTGGGAACACCAACAGGTTAAACAAGCATTATTTTAGAAAAGTTACAAGTATCAATGAGCAGCTTAAATACATAAAAAGACAAGCAAGTACCGTGAGCTTTCAGAATTCTGAGAATCTTGCTGCCGGTGACACTCTTCACCTGAGCAATCCCATGAGAATCACGAAGAATAACACCAATTTGAGAAGGTGTCAAACCTTTTTTGGCGAACTTGCAGATGTTATCCTCAACCTGGAGCAAAATTTAGTACTGTCACTATAGAAAAACTGAATGACTGGATCACATTTCAATGGAGCATAATAGCAGGAGTAGAGCAACTCCAAACACCAATCTTGTAAACAGTGAAATAAGTGACATTTATGTGCCACTTAAAATAGGCAACTTTAGAAAAAAACAACCCACCAAAAACAAGATACCGGCCCATGGTCTATCTTTAAGGAGTCGTTTGGTTACTGGGTTGGGATAGACAAGGATATCCAATGGGATTAGCTATCCCACCTTCTATATGGGATAGCTAATCCCAGCATTTTAATACAAAATAGTTCCTCGGACTAGCTAATATTAACCAATAACCAAACGCAGGATAAAATAATCCCGCATTTTATCCCAGGATTGCTATCACTTATCCCACCAACCAAACAAGCCCTAACAGTATATGCAAAACTACAGACGTCGGACAGAAATTTAAGAATTAGAGCTTGATAAAGAAAAGAGAAAATGTAGTTAAAATCCGCCCGCACACTACTCAAGCTAAAGATGCACTAGGTATATATAGTTAGGCATTGAGGTCCAATCTGATAACAAAATCGTCATTAGAAGAAACTGGCTATTCAAAATTCTTTAAACATATACAAATCAATCAATCAACTCTCAGCTATTAGGGTTCAGCAGTCAAAAGTATACAATCTTTGTGATGTTCATGGAAAATTTAGGAATCAGACAAGGCAGCATTACATTGTTTAATTAATCATATGAAAATAAAAAAAAGGAAATATAGCTTACATCAGGAGCAGATATTTTCAACCAGCTTGGTGGAGTCCTCTTGTATGGAAGAGCAGAAGCTGAAATACCCTTACTGCACCAACCAACACAAAATAAAAGGTTTAACTAAAATGCAGTTTGAGGGGGCAAAGATAAAGATAAGGATACGAACCCTCGACTGTGCATACGACCCATCGTTACAGTTTGGGGTTGGTTGCCGCGCTCCGGTTAGCTCTGATTAGGCGAAACTCTAAAATGACAAGGTTGCTAGGGGCTTAGGGTTTTCGGTTTATATATAGCTTCTTTATTTGCACTCTGGTCCTTTCATTATTTTATATTGTATTTTGGATCTTTAGGATATTACATACTGCACCCTCATGTTAAGTACGGTCATGAGGCCGAATATAGTTTGAGTTTAAAAGAATATATATATACTAGCCATATATATATATATATGTGACGCATTTTACTTAACATATTTATTCATTTTAAGTAGCGCATTTTTTAAAGTTTGTATTATATAAATAATTTTTAAAAGTTTGTTATAATCGTTATGATGAAAGTTGTTCATCAATTGATGTGAAAAAAGAAAATTAGTAAGAAGGTGAGGGAAAATTAATATTTTGATTTTAGATTTTTTTCTTTTAAATTGTTTAATATATTATATGTATACCGACAAGTTGATATTCATCTCAATCAATTAACTATTCAGATCCAAACATAAGAACCATTGTTGTATATATTGGTTTTTTTAAAAGCAAAACTAATAAAATATTTTTATTAAATTAATTAAAAAATATGAGGAAATAAATGTATATAAATTGCACACTTTAACCAACTACTTTTTTATCCACTTAGACATTTGTCATAGTCTCTCTCCAATAGACTATTTTCAAGAATATTTATTAGAAAGGATTAATTTTATTTTGGTTTTATAAATGAACAAGTAATTTGGACACACACACATATAATATTTTTCAAGAACGCGAAAAGTCAAGAGTGAACAAGTAAAAGTGCACGGAGGAAATAAATGTGTCGGAGAATTAAAATAGAAGTGCACACGTATACACATGAGAAGAGAATAAATATTCAGTATTATAACATATATCCACGTGAGATTTATTAATTCTTAAAGAATGTGAGAAGTCAAAAGTGTACAATTTGTGAAGCTTTTGATACAAGTTTGGGCAGCTGTGTTCGTACCCCCAAGTCACTTATATATATTAGAAACATGGGAAGAAAATAAATATTCAGCAAAAACGTGAAAAGTCAAAAGTGAACAAATAAAAGTGCACAAACGAAATAAATATGTGTCGGAAAATTAAAATAGAAGTGCACACGTATATACATGAGAAGAGAATAAATATTCAGTACTATGGCATATATCCACGTGGGATTTATTAATTCTTAAAGAATGTGAAAAGTCAAAAGTGAACATATTAAAGTGCACGGACGAAATAAATTTGTGTAGGAGAATTAAAATTTGAAATGCATACGTCTATACACGAGAAGGGAATAAATATTAAGTATCATGACATATGTCTACGTGGAAATATAAAAATAGATAAAGTTACAAGAATATAAAAATCATGGGAAGAAAATAAATATTCAAAGAAAATGTGGTAAACAAAGTGTACGGAGAAAATAAATATCGGAGAATTAAAATAGAACACACGTTTATACATCTAGTGAGAATAAATAATATAATATAATAGTATTTATTAATTCTTAAAGAATGTAAAAAGTCAAAAGTGAATATATTAAAGCTCGAAATAAATTTGTGTAGGAGAATTAAAATTGAACATATATCATTGAGAAGAGAATAAATATTCACCTAGTACAATTTGTAAGTAAAAGTGCAATTTGAGGAAACTCGAGAATTAAATTTGAATGGTCTATATAAGAAAATAAATATTCATATGTCTACGCGAAATAAAAATGTGATAAAGTGTACAAGTTACATACCTCAAGTAAACAAGTATAAAAGTGCGTGGAGGCAGTTGTGTTCGTACCCCAAGAATATATATATATATGTATCGGAGAAATATTAAAATAGACATTGCACACATGTCCTTTTTTAATAATTTTTTTTTTTTTAAATATTATAGTTTTTTTTTAAAAATATTTTTTTTGCTCAAAAAATATTCAACTTACTATTGTGTGACATATATTCACATTTTTGTGGGATTTATTAATTCTTAAAGAATGTAAAAAGTCAAAAATGTGAACATATTAAAGTCCACTTACAATTTATTCACATTTTTCGTAAATAAATTTGTGTAGGAGAATTAAAATTGAACTTTCATACAATATATCTATACATGAGAAAATTATAGAATAAATATTCAAATTTGAGGATTACAAAAAGTTAAAAGTGAATAAGTAAAAGTGCACGGAGGAAACAAATGTGTCTTAGAGAATTAAATTTGAAGTGCATACGTCTATATATAATTGGAACGAAAATTTTGGAATTTTTATATTTTGTGTTATGACATATATAGATCAACACCAAATTTCGCTCCACTTGAAAATATAAAAATAGTTGGATAAAGTGTGGACACAGTTATATACCTTTCATTATGATATTTTAAACAAGACTAATAATTCATTGCGTGTATAATTTGTGAAGCTCATTGTACAATACTAGTGGCAATCGTGAGTTGTGTTCGTACCCCAACCGCACTTATATATATATATACACACACACACACACATATTAATGAGAAATATTTGCGAAACGTGACTATAGTTTTTTATTTACAAAAAATAACATTACAAACCCTATACAAAACATGTCCTTTTTAATAATTTGTGCAAGGGCAATTCGCAGGAATGCCCTTATTTTGGAGTGGTCTTTAATTTTTGCCCATTAAATTGGTGATAATTCCTTCAAATTTTTGTCCGTTAGAACATAAATGTAATTCCTTAACAAAAAAGCGGTCCGGAATACACGCGACCCAAACCTTTTTCGGGTTCCTCGTAACCAATTCCCGCGAAAGCTCAAAGTTGCATAAAAATTTAAAAAAAAAAAAAAATTCGCAAGCACTCAAAAGAAGCGCACCCGCGCAAAAAGTTTGAATGTGCAAAATTCTGCCTTGGCGAATTCTTCTTCTTCTTCTTCCTTTTCTTTTTTTTTTTTTTTTTTTGAAAATGTGGGGTTAGGATTCGAACCAACTGAGCAAAAAAAAAATATCGAGTTAGGCTTTATGCAAGGCATAACTTCCGAAGTTCTAAGTATTAGGAAAGGACTAAAATTAAAGAGGCATAACTTGCCTTACAGATTTTTTTCACCAATTTGAGGGCCAAAAGTTAAAGACCACCCCAAAAGAAAGACAATCCGTGCAAAAAAATGTTTGTGCGAATGACCCCTTTTTTATTAACTAGGATTGGGCTAAGGTTTCTTCAGCCAATTTAGAAGTGAGGCTATGAATCCCCACTCACTTGGGCCACTAAACTCAAGGGCTGTGGTACGAACTGTTCATGCTGCGTTCTATGGATTTTGGGAATGTTTTCTCGTAGATGTGCAAAGAAAATACTTATGAAAATTAGATTTTTTGAATTACACGATCTTAAACTAAAATATGTATATTATGCAAAAAAACAAAAAACAAAAAATTGAATTTTGTAATTTTAAATATATCATCTGAAATATTAGAATTTAAAAGTTATTAAATATAAAGTAACATTCCTTTTAAATAAATTTACAAAATAAAAGTAGAACATATAAATTGAAACACAAAAAGTATTAAAAAAAGGGAAAAGGGTCAAAAATACCCCTCTACTTTGGAAAAAGGGCTAAAAATATCCTCCGAACTTATTTTGGGTCAAAAAGACCCCTCCCGTCCTTAAAGTTTTCAAATATATCCCTGCCTTGACGGAAATTATCCGCCAAAATAACCCGAAATTATTTTTTAAACCCGACTCAACTAAATAATAACCCATAAGATCCCCTTGTTCCCCCAATACGTAGGTATGAAGTTTGAGGGAATTGGGGGAATAAGGGGATCCTATTGGTTATTATTTAGTTGAGTCGTGTTTAAATGATGGAACGGGTTTAAAAAATAATTTCGGATTATTTTGGCGGATAATTTCCGTCAAGGCAGGGATATATTTGAAAACTTGAAGGACGGGAAGGTCTTTTTGACCCAAAATAAATTCGGAGGATATTTTTAGCCCTTTTTCCAAAGTAGAGGGGTATTTTTGATCCTTTTTCCTTAAAAAAATGATGTCATGCGTTATTGTACTGGATCCTGACTATTTATTTCATATCCAAAAGTTAGTGTTTTATTGTACTTATTAATGTGATATCAACTAGGAGATTTTTATTGGGAATAATATAAAATATACCTTAGCATCATTAAGCGATTTTGCTAAATATTTTTGTTAATATTACTCTTATTAATAGGAAATAGTTTCAATTTTATTCTTGATCTCGGAAGGAGCTTCCAACCTTAGAGTAATTTAAAATTATGATACAAGTTTAGTACAAGAGTAATTTTGAAACTCTTTTTTTTCTCGAATAATTTGAACCTATGAAGTTCACCGTTTCTAGCTGAAATTCTAATATATATATATATATATATATATATATATATATATATATATATATATATACACGAGTTCTTAACAGCAAAGTGTCATGAATGAATAAAAATGTACTAGTATAGAACAAAATTAACCATTTATGAATAGTACTCAAACAAATTTGAATCTTCGCCCATTTATATTGTTTTGTCCAACAACCAAAATAAACAAGACACGAGAGATAGCATCTCTGTCAAATAAATTCTTTAGGCCCCAAAGGTATCATTATTTTCCCAACTGTGAAAATATCCACATGAGAGGACTGTAGTATCACAAAAAGGAAGAATGAGTTAATGGAGGTTGCTGTGCAATAACCATTATTGTGCTTCCTCAAGGTCACAGGTCACATCTTAATTTGATTTGAATTATACATATACAATTCTTTTTATACATATCATATTATAATTAGCAGTTTCTACCATTGATTAATAATAAACCTGGATTATTTAGTACTAGCGATATGCATTATTTATTGAATTATAATTTTTTATATGGTGTGCGATTTACAACATTCAGTCAGCATTATATAATTATATTAGTATTACTTGAATTAAAAACAAAAATTATCAAAGTTTATATTGAAATTTTTATAATCCCAAATTCCCAATAACCAAACAAATTCCCGGGCTGTGTTGAGGGTGAGGTGAAAGGAGAGAAAAATTGTATTGCACTCGGTGTTTAATTTAATAAATACATGATATTGCTATCACCAAATCATAATTAATTAATAATATATTTTTGTCTTAATTTCTCACTTAATCATAATAAATTAGTATAATTTGGTGTAAACACTATATGCGACTAGATTTTTAAGGGGGGAGGGGGTTGGTTTTGGCCATCTCTTAACCATGAAGTGTGAACTCCAGCTACTTCCAATGAAAAAAGTTGGTGGGCAGTACAATGATTATAGAGCCAAAGGTTATAATTTTTTGAAAGAACACAAGCCTGGTAGCATAATTGGAAACCAAAAAAAGGAAAGAGAAAGTTATAGAATTTGAAATGGAGTAATGAATGTGAGTAGTAAACATAAAATTCACAAGTTTTCAAATGTGGAATACGTGCTTGGTAAGGACCAGTGGCGTATCTAGCATAGTAAACGGGGGTTCAATTGAACCCCTAACTTTCGACGCGGAGTATAAATTTATGTGTAAAAAATTATTAAAATTCTAACAAATAGTAGATATGAACCCATAACTTTAAAAATATAAAGGGTTCAATACTAAAAATGTAAGGTTGAACTCCTAGAATTTAAATCCTGAATCCGCCTCCGGTAAGGACAACACACCACACACCAGCAGCACCTTTTCACTCTTTACTAGCTACCTGTATGTGAAAGCCAAACCAAAAAGACAATCACTACTCACTTGCTGGCCATTCCACTTTCACAAAAGTAGCTTGGAAGTTCATTCTTTAGCTCCTTTTGGTGAAATTCTGATCCATCACTCCCATCTTGAAAAGAAAAATGAAAAAAACTCTCATTTTGCTTTATGTTTTTCTCGTTGCTTTCTAGATAGTGTTCCATTATATACCTTTGTTAGAGAAAATATTCAGATTTACCCCTTAACCTTTGCGATTTATCTTCCGTTTATCTTTCAGCTCATAAGAGTCTCATGGTTATCTTACATCTTAGATATATCTTCTTTAATGATATTCCAGTTTTGCTTGGACATTTTCCACGTCGAAGCCACGTAGACATACAAAAGGCAAAATTTACTAATAAACTATTAAAATGATTTATATATACCCGCTGCAATAATTTGAAACATGTAATTGAACAATAGAAAAGGTTCAAACATCCTCTGAACACTTGAAAATGGTCGAAATATATCCTTTTTTGTATTCCACCATATCAACCAAATTAGATCATTTTTTACACAGTGAAAAACCATTAGTGGGGGAGATATATTTGAAATGAAAGACAATAAGGGAACTCCTATGAGAAGAAAGATAAATGGAGGACATATATAAAGTAAATCGCAAACATTAGTGGTACACTTGGACCACCTTCTAAAATAAATTGAAGGTGTTTTTTAAAGAGATGTTCTACTAATTTAACTTACAAACATTTACAATTTTCTTTTTCGAAAGAAATACAACTATACGATTTGAGACTTGAGAGTTGGTTAAGGAGATATATGCAACAAATAAACTTAGAGCAAATGCTGGCGATATTCACAACAAATATATTCTTTAACATGTGCTTGTAATAGAAGTAGCATGGTGCAACATAACATACTGTCGTAAATTTTAGGTCCTCTCCAGTTTTTTTTTTGGTAACATGTTTTCCCAGATATCTGTTTAAATTTTTTATTTTTGTTGGACTTTTTGCATGCAAAATATCTTTTCAGAGCAGTGTTAATATTGAGGATGTTTTCTATATAAATGCCTATACAGTCACAATAATTCAAATCTTAATTACCGAGTGATTTAGTGAAATATATGTGATTCCTTCTTCCCTATTTAAAGATTTCAAAGTCGAGCCTTGCGAATCGAGAAACTCATGTTAGAGAATATTTTTACTTTAATTTAATGAGTTTTGTATCGTGCAAATCTACATTAATCTACTCAATAAATCTGAGTATCAAATAGTTAAGACTTGCGACATGTTTGCCTCTAACATAGCTAGCGTTTGGCTATAAATTTTGGATCAAATTTTAAAAGTTTATCTTCAAATATCTATTTGACCATAGATTTTGGATCAGATTTGAAAATCTATCTTCAAATTTTGGACTATAGTTTTGAGTTTTTGGAACTTCCACTTACAAAACTTCAAAGTTTTTCAAATAATATGCATATCCAAACACAACTTCAAGTTTTCAACTTCAAAAACTCAAATTTTCAAGTTTCAAGTTTCTAATTTCAAAATCTTTGGCCAAACGGGGAGCATTATGGGTGGCAGACTGGCAGTAAATAAAAAAGCAAGAAAAAATATCTGGTTAAGATGTGACCAGGAGTCTTGTGAACTCAATTCCATGCCTTTTCCTGTTATGGGTCCTTTTCTATGTTTACTCATCATTCTTCCTTTTCCTGGTTGATTCTTATTATTAGTACTTCTTTTCTTTTTTATTTTCCCACAAAATAGGCATTGGAAAAGAGTTCTCAATCTAGACCCTGTCTTCCAAGCATGAAAATGACTATCACCTTATAAAGTTTATTGACAAAACAAGAAATTTTTCCATGTGATTCCGTTCACAGAACATAATTAATTTACTACTAATTATATTTTGTCTTTTTGTATTTTCTTGGCAATTCGTGAAAGCAACCCATCATTGTATATTTCCGTGTTAATTGATTTCATATCAGATCTTCTTTTTTTAATCTCACTGCGAAGATTCCCTTTCTTTTGTTTTGTTATCAGAGAAGTTTTCAATAAAAATGATGGCACTGTAACTACTATACTTTCATAAGATTAATAAAAAATGGAATACAATTTTTTTTTTTTTTTTTGTTGAAATAAATGACTGAGGTCAGCATTTCTTGATTTGAAAAAATAACTGAACAAAAGTTTCAAAATTACACAGATATTGAATGCCTTGAGCAACAAAATTTTAAAATTCAAACCCAACCAACCTGTTCTCTTACATTTATGAGAAGTAGTACTTACTACTAGTCAGAACTCAGTAGTCCTCTATTATTTTGACTGTCTTTTTAAGTAGTAGTACTATTAGAAAAGAAGTCACAAAAATGAATAAAATCCCCAACCTTAGTTCCTCAAAACCTTTTGTTCATCCCTCAAAAGGAAAAGGTTTCAAAATCTTTTGCTCATCCCTCAATAGGAAAATATAGTATACTCCTCCATTTCATTTTAAATGACACTCTTATTATTTAAAACATCAAAAAATTATCTTAAACAAATTTTCACATATAATTTCACTACCTCTAATTTCTATAAATGTAAATTTTCTTTTAAAAATTTAAAAATGTATTCCTTCCGTCCCAACTAATGTGGCGGTATACGGATTTCGAGAATCATACGAGTTTTTTTCTTTAAATCATAATATATTTATATGCCTTTTAAATTGTTAATTCATATAATTTTATTTTCAACACTATCATAATTAAGAGGTTTGATTATCATAATCTCGACACATCAATTAGGACAGAGGGAGTAATTCTTTAAATTTAGACAAAATTTTATTCAAAATAATAGTCTTCCCAAGCTAGCTAGTTACCGGTTACTGGTTACACCAGTTACCAAGATTCAAATTGGATTCTTGGAGTTTTCTTCTTTCTGCTTATTAGTCACACACTGGCCACTGCTATATCTTCTTCACACAAAAGCCAACACTCCTTTCTTGATTATTGCCAAAAACAACTTTCCCACAAGCTTTTCCATCTATTTTTCTTGCAAACCAAAAATGGGGTTTCTCTCTTTTCTCTCTTCCATTTTCTTTTTCATCTTAATCCTAACATACCAACAACAAAGTGTTTCTTGTGAACCCATTGTTACTAAAACTCCTTTATCCTTGCTTATGACTATCAAAGCTTCTTTGGACCCAAAAAACCTCAAACTTTCATCATGGTCAGCTAATTCAACTGACCCATGCAATGGTTCTTTTGAAGGTATTGCTTGTAATGAGTTTGGTCAAGTTGTTAACATTTCTTTACAAGGCAAAGAGCTTACTGGAAAAATACCACCTGAGATTGGTCAGCTTCAAAGCTTGTCTGGGTTGTACTTGCATTTCAACAAGCTACATGGGGTTGTACCTAAAGAAATTGCCAACTTAACTCAGCTATCAGATTTGTATCTCAATGTGAATAATCTATCTGGTGTTATTCCTACTGAGGTTGGCAACATGTCTAATCTTCAAGGTAGGTTCTTTTTGTTTTACTATCTTTGCTGTTTTGACTATCTTTATGCTTAACATTACTTAATTTGAATGAATATTTGAACCTTGCTAAATAGATCTATAGCTCTCTTAATGAAATGAGTAGCTCAATGAAGAGCCTAAGAAGTGACAATGCTTCTTGGAGGCTAATTATTTGCTGTTAGTTAATAGTCATTTGACAATGCCTATGGTTTTTCTTGAAAAAGCTTCGATTTTTAGTATTCATTAGTCATTATGAGTCTATATTAAAGTGGTTTCTTGAAGTTTCTTTAATGAGGTAATTTTTGTTCCTGTGTAGCTTACAGATAGGTGCTTAGAACATGAAACACTTGAAAAAGCCTCTAGCTTTGGTTTTATGTTTAGCTTTTCTGTGTAATTAGTTACTCTGCCCATTGGTTGGAGCTTCAATATGGGCTAATGCTTGAAGAAAGTTCCAACCTTGCTGGCAAACTTAAATTTCTTAGTCTTTTATTTAGGTGGCTTTGTCCTTTTTCTGCATTTTTTTTTTGTTGAATGAAATCTCAAATAAAGTAACTGAGCTTCATTTGTTTTCTGATTTTACACAGTATTGCAACTATGTTATAACCAGTTGATTGGAAGCATACCTAATCAACTTGGGGCTTTGAAGAAGCTCAGTGTTCTTGCTTTGCAAGTCAATCAGTTAACTGGGGCAATTCCTGCAAGCTTGGGAGACTTGGAGATGTTAACCAGGCTTGATTTGAGCTTCAATAATCTTTTCGGTTCGATTCCAGTAAAACTCGCCGATGCTTCAAAGCTACAAGTTGTTGATCTCAGAAATAATACCCTCTCTGGCAATGTCCCTTTAGGTAATTCAATTTGAATTTCTTGATAGCACCTTTAATCCTATTTCGTTGCTTCATACGCTTCAGAAATGTAGCAATATTTGGTATTCTAATTCCCGCAAATATGAATCCCTATGTTTATTGTTAAACATGATACTAGAACTAACTCTCTTTTTGGTCTTTTTGAAGCCTTAAAGAGACTGAATGAGGGATTTCAGTACTCAAACAATCCAGACTTATGTGGAGTTGAGTTTTCTTCCTTGAAACTCTGCACTGTATCTAGTCTAAACCAAAACAGACCAGAACCATTTGGACCTGGTTCGAATCGTCTCCCCAAAAAAGACATCCCAGAATCTGCAAACGTGCAAGCAACACAAACGAATCAGTCCAAAAAATCACAAACTGTTGTGGTCGTTGGCGTTATTGCACTCTTCGTTGCAGTAGCAGTAACTGGGCTTTTCACATTTTCATGGTACCGCCGTCGGAAGCAGAAAATTGGAGGTACTCTTGATTCCTCGGATAGGCGACTCAGTACTGATGAAGTGAAGGAAGTCTCTAGAAGAAGCGCGTCACCCCTCATCAGCTTGGAGTATTCCAATGGTTGGGATCCATTGGGCAAAGGCCGAGGTGGAAGTGCTTTCTCTCAGGAAGTATTTGAGAGCTTTATGTTCAATTTGGATGAAGTTGAGTCTGCTACACAGTACTTTTCTGAGGCAAATTTGTTAGGCAAGAGTAATTTCACAGCTGTCTATAAAGGGACATTGAGGGATGGGTCTATTGTTGCTATTAAGTGCATTTCCAAGACTAGCTGCAAGTCTGATGAAACTGAATTTCTCAAGGGACTAAAGCTCTTGACTTCATTGAAACATGAAAATCTTCTGAGGTTGAGAGGCTTTTGCTGTTCAAAAGGTCGGGGAGAATGCTTTCTGATCTATGATTTTGTCCCCAATGGAAATTTGTTGCAGTACCTTGACGTGAAGGATGGAAAAGGAAAGGTCCTTGATTGGTCTACCAGACTTTCTATAATCAAAGGCATCGCCAGAGGTGAGCTACTGTTTGATTATTGTCTCATGTTCTCATCATAGCTCTTTGACAACCAAATTTATGCTCTATCAGATCTTAGCAATGGAAAGAAATTTCATGTGCTAATAAACATGGTTTACCTCTTGAAGTGATAGAATGGATATAAACTAATCTTTTTTTATCCTTGAGCTCTGTGTTCCTCCTGAAAGTATTTCTATAGGATTTGATAACAGTCTGCCTATAATCTTTTGTGGTTAATACTTTTTCTTGTCCTTGTTATTTGAATAACGGAATCTCATAAGTGTTGTTTAACAGGTATTCATTACTTGCATGGAAACAAGGGAGGCAAACCTGCCCTAGTCCATCGAAATATATCAGCTGAAAAAGTACTTGTTGACCAACACTACAACCCATTGCTCTCAGAGTCTGGTCTGCACAAACTACTAGCAGATGACATTGTCTTCTCAACACTCAAGGAAAGTGCTGCAATGGGCTATCTAGCTCCCGAGTATACAACCACTGGCAGGTTCACCGAAAAGAGTGATCTCTACGCCTTTGGCATGATTATATTCCAGATTCTCTCCGGAAGGCGTAGAATCACAAACTCTAACCATCAAGGGGCAGAGATGTCCAGATTTGAAGACTTCGTTGACCCGAATCTTTGGGGCAACTTTGTTGAAGCGGAGGCAGTTCAGATGGCAAAGGTTGCTCTACTTTGCACGCACGAGTCACCAGATCAGAGGCCAACCATTGAAATCGTCATGCAAGAACTGAATGACTTGACCTCCAGCAAGTCTTGAATGCTCGTGTAAAACCCAAATTCCCAAATGACCATTAGGAGCGTGATACTAACTGCTTTCTGATGCCAGGAGTTGGCACTCTTTTCCCATCCTTTCGGTCCGGCACGACTTGTGCTTTAGGACGATGCATATGAATTTCAGCGGCTGTTCCACATAGTTTATAACTAATGCACCTCGACGTAGATAGCCTTGAGAGATCAGTTCTCTTGTATTATTGTCACTTAGCCATGATTCTCAGCAGGTTTCTCCACTTGCAAACTAGTGTATCAGAACTTCAATTTCTATTTATTACTAACTGTTTTACAAGTATCATAAATGACCTCTTGTTATTGGAATACTACTTTCATAGTATCATATTTTGTAGAACAGTTTTTTGTAACCAGTGATCAATTTCTCTATTTACTAACGACAGAATTAGAGGTCTTCAACAATTAACACCGAGGGGTCGTTTGGTTGTTGGTTAGGAAGTGAATTGTTCATACATTAGAATCAACATAATTAGTAACATGGCTGGTATCATTTTAGTTGATATGTATAAAATTCAGCATATCAAGTACGATGTTTGTTTATTAGTCTACAATCCCAGATAACTAATTATATGTAATATAAGTTATGAGGAAGTTGATGCAATATTTTATGCAGAGTAGAAGAAGCAATAACTAATAATAAATGAATAACTAAATCCTGCATAACTAAACCTTACGTAACTAATTGCATAACTCCAACAGCAACCAAACAACTAGTGAGGGTACAGGTTGTTTAGTCAGTCTTGTCTACAAGAAGTAAACTAGGAGATCACAAAATTATATGAAATGTACTTCAAAAAACAGTATTTCTACCCCCATCAGTAAGCTCAAAAAGGAAAAAGGGAATAGAAGAAAACAGAAAGAGGACATAATGATATGTAGTATCCTAGGCTATAAATTTTGGACACATATCAATTTGAGCACTTCAAATTGATAAAACTGAATGAGTGAATGGTCCAACTTACTCTCCAGAATGTGATGTAACCAAAGTCAAGATGGCAAAACAACTTCTTACTCCAGCTAAGATCCAAATTCTTCTAATCCCAACATGTGATCTTCTGACGTTTGATTCCACCACCAGAAATTCCAAACAAGAAAATAATTTGAAAGTTTTGGCTGGAACCAAACAGGACAATAATGCCCCTCCAATCCCTGGACCAGCATTGCAGCAAAACTTGACTCTTTTCTGTGTCTACACTTACAATTTTACTTCATCTTCCAAGAATAGGACAAGGTTGAAGTTCACAAACTTGATCATGTGGTTTTCATTCTTTACGAAAAAGAATGAGGAAATACAGTCAAGACATATCTATAACAAACCATCTTCTATAATATTATCTCACTATAACATCCGAGTTTTCTGTGAGACCGATCTTTCATGTTATATTATATTATTTGTCTTTCTATAATAACATCTCGCTATAGCAGCCAAAACATAGTTGGCCAAATGATTAACTGTAGTACATGTTCAGTTTGGATATAACTTATGCACACTGACATTGTAAAATTCATACTATCACTGACTCATTTTTCAGCTTACTTATTCCACTTATTATGGACAGTTACTTGCTGACCTAATAGTATAAACATTATTTTGCGCAGTTCTGTGGTAGAATTTAAGCTCGTTCAGTATTTTATGACAAGTAGGTTCTCGTGACCAGAGAAGCAACTTTATGTTTTCCCCCACTTTCTACTCTGTGTTGCCTGTGAATATTTTTTGTCCTTGGCAAAGTTGTCATCCTTCTCTTGCCCTCCCTACTAGTAGCACAGTAGGGATTCCTATTATTCTACAGCATCTAGCTCCTTTAATTAATTGATACTAGTACTATTTTTATTGCTGAAATTGCAGTATGATTTTATGATTTTTTCAGAATGTGCTAAAAAAGTTCTTGGATGGAGGAACCTAAGGGTCTAAGAGAATTCAGAGTTAAAGAAGTAATATGACTTTCTCTAGTAGGCTAACTCTAGTTTCATACTCTAATTGATAGCTGGGATTGGACGAATAATTGACTACACACGTTCTACCCCCAAGTTGATGTCATTTTGAAAAACCCACTTAAGTGAAAATCAGTGGTGATCCATGACAAACATGTCCCAATTTGTACTGTTGATGGCCTAATTTGAAGAGGACGTGAAATAGTAAAAACTTGGTAGGTTTCCTAGTCGGCGATTCACAAATAGTATCTGATCATTTTATATCCTTAATTTTCACTCTTTCATCCTGTGGTAGTTCAAAACTTGACCTGGGCCAGAGCCAACTGGCTCAAAGCGAGGTCCAGCCCATAGAAGCCAAAGCTACCCCGTGCAACGCTCCATTGCAGGGTTATGCGACGAACCTTCAGCAATGTGCCCTCTTACCCTCTGTTTGGATGGTTGTTTCCCGTGGTTCATTAATGTACAGTATGGTATAGTATGGTGTTGTATTGTATTGTCTACGTATTAATGAACATAATGTTCGGATAGACTGTATCGTTTGTTGTGATTTAATAACATTTATATTATTTGGTTTTATTTGTATGTGTATATAATACTTGTAAGTTTACTAAAATATCTTTAACTCTTAATTAGAAATTAATTTATATATATTAATAAAACTCAGATAAAGAATAAATAGGAACTTTAAAAAATAAGTAGGTAGTGGGTGCGGGTGGTGTGAGGTGGGTAGTTGTGGGATGAGAGTGGGGGTAGTGGGTGGTAGGGTGGGGGTGAGTGGTTGTAGGGGTGGGGTTGGGTGGTGGTGAGGTGGGGGTGGTGGAGGGGTAGGTGGTGTGACTTGGGTGTTGTAGGATAAGGGTGGGCGTGAGTTGTTATGGGGTGGGATTGGGCGGTGGTGAGGGGTAGTGGGTTGTGGTTGGGGTGGTGGGGGTGGGTGGCGGGGGGAGTGGGGTGGGGTGGGTGGTAGCGTGGGGGTGGGGGTGGGTGGTAGCGTGGGGTGGGGTGGGGATGAGTGGTAGGGTCGGGGTGGGGGTGCGTGGTAGGGTGGGGGTGAGGTGGGGCGGATGGTGGAGGGTGGGGTATAATGGAGAAATGAAATACGCAACCACAAAAAACCACCAAATCCGTGGTTTTCAAAATTGAGACTTTTTATGGTTATATAATCATGGAATGAACCACGGGTTTACAATACCATACCACATAATTTTAAGAATAATGGAAACAAACATGGTTTCATAGAAAACCATACATTAATGAACCACGGGAAACCACCATCCAAACAGGGGGTTACCGAGTGAACCCACAATGTCCACCTTCCGAGATATTCACAACCACCTCCAAGAATCAATCATCGTGACCTTGAAACAAAGCTAGAACTGCTAATTAGGATAAATGAGCTAACTGTGGATATGATGCCGGAAATAGATCGATTTTATATCAGCCTTCAGTTTCAATTAGCAAAAGCAATGTCTCCTTCTATAATATGGATTCTAGACATTCATGTTCTGTCTATGAATGAGTGGAATGGCTTATTTCCAACTCCCAAGACTCTTAACCGCACGTCTTAGGTGGACCATTAGGGCTGGTCTCTCTACTATAGGAAGGACCCTAATCCACTACCAATGACAATCTTCAACTTTGAATCAACTATTACTCACTTAGTTACTGAATCCCACTGGATCACTCTCCCTGTTCCCTTTACTATAAACACTTGCTATTTTGAAGCTCTTATCTTGTATTGGCAGCTTGGACGCACAAACTATAATAATCTAGCTCAGCGATGCCCCAAACAAGTACAACAACAATAGTAACTAAGGCCCCGTTTGGACATGGTTTGAAACTATGGTTTGAAATCATGTTTGGACATGCATTTTAGATATTTTAAGGAGCATTTTCTCTTATACACATAAAAACCCCACAAGTTGTGAAAACTATCAAAACATTCTCAATTCTTATACAATCTTACCAAATGAGCAAGTCACAGTTCATAACAAAATTAATACACTAATTCATAACAACCGGCTCAAAATTAATACTAGAAGACCTTTCTAAAAATACAACATCAATTGATCAAATTTTAGTTCAATAAATAAAATTAAACTATAGGTCTTTTTTTACAAAATTAAAAGGTTGGTAGACATAAATAAAATTTGGTGGAAGTTAATGAAATTGGTAAGTGATTGATGGGGGTAATTGTTAAAAATATCTACCAACTTATGGATCTTTTTTTACAAAATATAAACTTATGGGTTAAATTTTATATTTAAAAAGTTGAAACCATAGTTTCAAACCATGGTTCCAAACGTATGTCCAAGCACTGGTTTCAAACCATGGGATGGCCAAACGCCTACTAAGCCTCAATTCCAAAATTCTCACTTACCATGTTACTCTATGTAAACTTATCTCAGGTCAATATTATACAACATAAAAAATAAAATAAAAAATAAAATAAAATACTAGAAGTCCTTGCATTTACATTTTCTTTATTACTATGTTACAATCTCATTTTAATGATGTCAATGCCTATCCCATTAACTGGTGGAATTTAACATCCACATATTCTTGGCCCTTGAGGTAGTTAGGTGTGGCATGGGGGATTCAAGATGTGGTACTCTATGAATTGTGAAGGAGGTAAAAGAGTGTTTAACTGCATGCAGTTATATTTTGAACTTCTCTTATTAGATACATTGACTTAAATTTACAAGTTGCAGGATTGTCTTTCCTGGTACTTTGCTAATTACAGAGGAACAGCTTAAAATAATTCCCTGTCCTGAGCTAGAAAATGCAAATGACTAGTTAAAATTGGCTTCGTGAATGGAGGTAAACTCCTCGACCACAAAGGAGAGACCTCACAGCTATACACAAACCATCTGTAATGTGGAATAGATCTCTTCAACTTGATCATGGGATTTGTCTCCCACAGAGAACTCGTGGACAATTCCTTGGAGCTCAATCCTACTGCTTCCAACAATTTTCTTCAGGTCTCTTTCTTTCATTATTGTCCGAACCCTTCTCACATAGTCCCACTTACCAAATTGAGCAAATACGTTAGACAAAAGCACATAGGAACTTGAATTATGAGAATTCAGTCCAACTAAATGCTTATCCATTGGGTCTCCAATGTGGACGTTTTCTTGATTCCTGCATGAACTTAGCAACGTTCGCCAAACTACATCATTAGGACAGATTGGCATTTCATCGACAAATTTTATGGCCTCCTCCACATACCCTGCTCGGCTAAGGATGTCAACCATGCATCCATAATGCTGGAGTTTAGGTTCCATATGATGTGCCCTTCTCATGATTTCGAAACAGATCATGCCTTCCTTTACCAGTCCAGAATGACCACAAGCATTCAAAACCGTTATAAATGTGATATCATCTATATCTAATGAAAGTCTTTCCATCTCCATGAACAATTGGAAAGCTAGGTCCCCAAAGCCATGAATGGCCAAACCACCAATCATAGAATTCCAGTGATCAACGTTTTTCTCTTTGATTTCACTGAACACGCCCATTGCACTATCTATATTGCCACATTTTGCATACATGTCTATCAAAGCGACACCAAGCTTTCCAGCCACAAGAAACCCATTCTCCGCTATATAACAGTGTAGTCCAATCCCATCATCAATGTAACCTAACTCTGCCACTGCAGAAAGCGCAATCAACAAGGTGGTACTATCAGGAGCCAAGCTACTCCCTCTTAACATATCACGAAATACTTTTAATGCTTCAAGGCAGTGTCCATTCTTGACATACCCAGCCATAATAGCATTGCAAGAAACCACATCCCTTTCAGGCATTTCATCAAAGAAACGTCTTGCAATATCAATCTTACCAATTTTTGCATACCCATCCACCATTATAGCCCAACTAACAACATCCTTCTTCGGTATCATGTCAAAGAAAGCAGTACCCTTTTCAAAATTTCCACTTTTCACACAACAATAAAGCATCAAATTCCAAGAAACCAAATCCCTTTCGGGCATTTTATCAAACAAATCCCAAACAACATCAAACCCTTGATCCAATTTGACATAACCAGTAAGCATAGCATTCCAAGAAACCAAATTCCTCATCTCCATTGGCATAAAATCAAACAAACAACAAGCAACATCAAGCATGCCACATTTCACATACCCATCAATCATAGTATTATATGAAATAGAATCTCTCATGGACATTCTATCAAACACTTGGTGACCATACTCAACATACCCACACCTTATATACATAGAAATCAAACAATTTTGCAAAAATACATCAGACCCAAATCCTAATTTCCTCAATAGTCCATGAACTTGCATTCCATGCTTAACAAAACCCATTTTTGAACATGCTTTCAACACTATAGATAAAGAATACTCATCCACAAAAACACCATTTTTAAGCATTAGACAGAACACTTCAAAAGCCTTATAAGGGTCATTTCCATGTGAAAAAGACTTCATTATTACATTCCAAAGAAATGGGTCTTCTTGATTTCGCTTTGAACAACAGAAGTTATCAGAAAAGAATAGAAAACGAGCAAATTCAATGACGGGTGTGTAAGGGGAAGAAGAGAAGTTTAAGATAAGTTTTGTGGTCAAAAATGGATTTTTTATTAGTCTTGTGGTTATTAATCGGGCATGAAGTTGATCAATGTCCACTTGTGTTTTGCATTTTTGTGAGAAAGTAAGTGTTGGGTGTGTTAAGTTCCATGTTTGGTTTGAATTTGCTACAAGAAGCATCAGTTTTTGTGCTTTGAGTTCCTTGTTCTTGAGCTATGTACAAAGAGTGAAGTGTTCGTTAATTTTTTTAACGGCCAATATAACGGTTAAGAGGATTGATTTTTGTTGGCAATTGGGCTATAACTGATGCTGGCCCATAAAAATATCTGGCGTAAGGCTTTTTGGTTGAAATGACATAAGATTTGGATTCACTTGATAATTTTGCGGCTTAACACAAGAAGAAATTGCACGGTTTGTCCTTCAAATGGCCTTAATTTTTGCAGTTCTAAATTGAACTTACGGCTGGTAGAGCAAGTGCGGAACATAACTTATGAAATATTATGATGCGAAAATATAAAATTATGTTCGTTATTTATTTGAGGGACAGAAATTAAAGACCAACACAAAATAGAGCCAAAGTGCAAATAACCCTTAATATAATAAAATCCCATGAACTGTACACCATTTTCCCTTTTACGCATCTTAAAAAGTAGGGCGCAGATCTAGCCTTATAAAGTTAAAAATTCACTATATATATAAATTTGATTGTGAACCTAACTATTATTATATATTAACTTGAATTTATTGTCAAAATTATAAACTTTAAATCATGGATCCGCCTATATGAATAAAACATCGAACATCCTTTCCCACAATTTTTATGTAACTTACATGAACATGTTCTCGAATATATAACTCAAGATTTGATAATTAAGCTGCAGCTTGCCATAACCTTAATTATCAGGTATAAAGGAAAGGAGTTTTAATTAAAAAACCTAGTATGTGTCACAAAACCATTCACCAGTTTTTTGATACCTTTTTAAATTAAAACAAAGAAGAAAAGAGATGGTATGGTTGGCAGGGGGGTCGGATTGATCAACCAAAAATAATATTCATACGCTTTAGATGCTTTGTTTTTCTTTTTCTTTGGTAAATTGTGATTTTCGGGTCAGTTTGGAAAATGTACACATCGACTATTCACCGAACAGCTGTTATCTTCCGCACAAATTTTAGATGTATGCTCTCTAATTACAGCTTAGATAAATAGGCAGAAATAGCCTACTAATTTTTATGTTAATCTATGCTGGAATTTGAACCCTAGTAATCTTCATTGTTTAATTAGATTTCAATAATTATTAATAATATTTCGCACTAGATTTTGATAATTATCAATAAGATTTATGTTATATACATTGATAAATGATATTATAAAGACTTTTTATACTATCACTATCTAACAGCTTAAATATTTTTTTCATTGTGGATGGTATTTCAGCTCTTATTATCACTAATATTCCTCCACGCTAGCTATAATTTAAGGGCTAGTTTGGTATGAGGGATAAGGATAAATAATCTCGGGATTATATTTGAGATGAGTTTATCCCATGTTTGGTTGGGATAAAGTCGCGGTATAACTAATCCCGAGATAGTAATGTTATTTTATCCCTATGGGAGTGTGGAATAACTAATCCTAGGATAAGTTATCCCAGGATAACTTGTTTCCAACCAAACGACCCCTAACAGATAAAAGTTTTGAGACAAACGAATGATGTAACAAGCTTAATTCATGAAGTTACCGCTAAAGTTTTGATTATTAATGGATTGAGCAACTTATATAGTTTGTGCATATAATGGTCGCGAATAAATAAAACATAAATAATTGATGAGCATCATTCATCCTCTAGGCCGCCATGATAAGTTATCACATCTTCCTAATTTTTGTTTATTTATTTATTTTTAGATCTTAATATACGGTAAGGTCTACGCTGAACTCTGTACGGCCCTAGTGGATTTTGATTAGATAAATTAATTGGTAGACCTTATATAAAAATTTAACGTAATTATCTGATTTGACTATTTAGATTTATAGAGTAGGAGAAGAATTGAGGGGCTAAATGTAGTTTTGTAAGCAACTAGTTGGGAAAAGAAATCTGAAAAAGGAACGTTCACTTTTATTTAGTAGTTATCACGCTCCAACTAATTGCAACTGGAGAAGTTGACTCAACGATGCATCACTTCCATGCGTATTTCCTTTATACTATAATTCAAATTCTTAACAATTTTTTTTTATTTTTAAAAAAGGTATTAATTTAACCAACCATGCCTATCCACGTAAATGTGCGTATTTTGTCGATTAGCTAGCATAAATTACATCTCTTACATTAGGTTCATGCACATATAGAACAAGCTAATTAGCTAGATGCTTCAGGAAAGTACGCCGTAGTTTATAAAGGTTGTTGGCTTTTGTGTTATATCTCAATGTCAACACCCAAATTATATAGTGTCGTACCAAATGATAAAATAGAGTTTTAAAAAACAAAGAATGATATCTAGGAGATGGATCTGTTGCTCATAACTAAATTTAATAGGAGTACTAAGTTTAAATTATCTATAGGTAGAAAAAGACAGTTTTAAAAATTAGAAAAAGCTCATTGACTAGCTTAGCTACTAAGGCAGGTTTGGTGTTGTGGATACAAAATGCCAACGGTTTTCAAGAAACAAACTATATATCTACTTTATATAGATATATAGATATATATATATATATATATATATATATATATATATATATAATAGCAACCAAACACCTCTTGTACAAGATAATTAATCCACCATTTAATTTCTTTCATGTACTGAAAGGAAAACATCCTCCTTAAAAGAAGAAGACGAAGAAGAAATAATAGAGATGACATTAGTTTGGTCTCCAGAAACAGCTTCTAAAGCTTATCTTGACACCATACAAATAGTAAGCAAAAACAATTTACTTCTATTAATTTGTCTATATATCTATATACGTGCCTTCTATTCTTTTTTCCTTCAATTGATTAATTGGACTCATATGCATGCAGTGTGAAATATCAAGTAAAACAACTGCTGCGGAATTTTTATCAGCCATAGCTGCAGGATATAACGCAAAATTAATAGTTGAAGTACGGAAGAAACAAGAAAGTGGCAACGCAAATATCCCCACAAGCACGGGTATTAAATTGTGTGATCACTTTATCTTTAAAGTTATATAACTGTTAAATAGAACACACTTAATCTCATTTAATTTTTTGTAGTATTAACGGGTGACACTGATAATTAAATTGAGAGCTTTGCATGTTGTGGTACCATGTTACAGTAATTAAATCGTATAATCACCTCATCCAAAAGCTTAAATTTACTGTTAATTGAGAGATCATATGCATCTTTTTATTAATTAGGTACTTAAGTACTGTATGTCTTTTACGACAGGCCTGGCCATAGCGGCGAAACACACACATGGGAGGCACATATGCGTCGTACCGGAAGAAGCGTCAAGAGTAGAATACGTCAGCGCCATGCACAAGTTATTGGCTGACGTCTCCTTGCCGGAAGTCGTGGTGGGAGAGGTGGAGGAGGTAATGAGAAAAAAGCTGATCTATAGGGTTCATTTTCTGATTGTTGATGGTGGGAGAAAAGACTTTGCCAGAGCTTTAACTAGTGTTAAATTGAGTCAACATGGAGCAATTTTGGTATGTAAAAGTGAAAGCAAAAGGAATAATATAAGTGTAAGCAGTAGGTTCAGCTGGAAAGGGGTGCTGGATGCCAAAGTAAATGTTGTGAGAGCAATAACACTTCCATTTGGAAATTATGGATTAGAGATTGCTTATATAGCAAGCAGTAATTATGATGGAAGTCTGAAGTCCAGAAAAAATCCAAAGCATTGGATTAGGCATGTTGATCAAGACTCAGGTGAAGAACATGTGTTCCGACGATGAATATACAAATGTCAAATCTTGTTTAATGTATATGTACATATATACTAAATATCGAATCCGCATTCTTGACTTCTTCATGTGTTACTTCTTTATATTTTGAATTCTCTTAGAGAAAATTCTGGCTCAAGAGGAAGATGCAAATTCGATTACCATTTCCTCTTTCTCTGTATAGATAGGAAGATATTAATAGTATTTGCATTAATTTCTGCATAGAGTCGTAATTAGCTTTTCTGGTGATGCGTGTTGTTAATCTAGGAAACGATTCTTGTGTTGTCACTTGTCATGTACTCGTGTACTTTTGTATAGACCTGGCCTTAAAAGAATGAAGAAGAAAAGAGGCACCTTAGTTTTGCTATATACGCACTTCATTTTGCTATATGCTCATATATACTCCATTCATGTGTTGTCAATTCGCGTGTTATCATGTACTTGATGCAATTTAGGAAGACACCTTCACTTTGCTATATACTCATATATTCATTCCCGCTCGTGATTGAATTTACAAAGATTTCACCCACAAATTGATACCATTAATTGCACGGTTGGTAACGTCGGCCCATTAACTTTACAATTTTCCAACTAATTAAATATCTCATGCTAGTTAAAACACGTGTTTTTATGCACTTATATGAGGTTTTCCAACTAAATATAATAGACGATTTTTTTAAGAAAAAAAAATATCAATATAATTCTCATATATATTCTACGAGAAAAGAGCATCTATTTTTTCTTTCTTTCTAATACTTCTCATTGTAGATTGAGTTCACGTTCATAAAGGAGAAAAAAAGGCAAAATGCCAAATTAAACTAGAAGAGTACTATGGTTTATGTGTATATCTATGACAAAAAAATTCGTGGATGGAAGGGACAAACTCAATGGTTTCTTCAACTGAAAAATTGTTAAAAATGAAAGCATTTCGATCATATTGAAAGTGATAGAGTACAATGTAGAGAAATATAGCAGAAGAAAAGTAAATCGTAGAAACCTTCTGCTAGCCCAAGATCGTAACTAAGATCGGAAGATTCAACTAAAGAAGAGGTAGCTATGAAAAGGAGAATTTGATTATGTAAAGAAAGACTTTCTTAAATTGGCTTAAATGACTTACAATTGGGGTTGGTTTGGCTTTGAAGTGGGTTGTGTTGGGTTAACTTGGCTTGGTTACAAATGACTAAGGCCACCCCTATTTATACTTGTCTAGGGATGGTTCTAGATAGAATTATCTAGATATATCTACAAAATATCTAGTTAGCCTTATCTTCTAACACTACTCTAGAATATCTAGATTTTTCTTTAAGATAATTATCCAAGATCCTACACTAGACTATTCTAGATCTCTTACTAAATATCTAGGATTTTTTGTACCTCCAAAAAATCAACTTTACTTCTTCACACTCCCCCTTAAAGTGATTTTTTGGAAACTACCCCGAGCTTGTTGCAGAAGAACTCAGACGAAGCTTTTGGGTGTGCCTTGGTGAAGATCTCAGACATACTTTCCTGTATCCTCTTGCTTCTTCAAATGACGAAGGTTTTCCGCCATTAATTGGGCCCGCAAAGAAGCATGAATACGTACCGGTAAATTTTTCATCGTTATAGCGAGCTAGCTTAACAATATTTCTTTTTGGCCTTTGCGAATCACGTGAATCATCTCCATGCTGAGTTTTACGTTCTTGAGTTTCCAGGCTCCCCCTTTCTCTTAGCTCCTTGACAATTGTGTTATCTGGAGAACCATCTGAGTCGATGACGATCTGACCATGAATACCCTTCGAAGACTCAACACCAACATAGGATCCACCACTACATTCTCTTTCCGGCTCCTCAATAAATTGTTTGGCAGCTTCAGAGCTTCCAAAAATCATACCGTTTGTGTCTCCATATGAAATTGAGCCTTCAATGTCAACCTCTTCCTTTATTTGACCGTCGGCTTCTCCATCTGCTTCCAGTATTTGATCTAAGCTAGTGATTGACTCTGATATGGCAGATGATTGACCAGAGACTTCAACTTCCACTACAACTCCCTCAATGCTTTCTCCGGAATGGTCCCCGTTGCCATATATAGTTTCAGAAACTTCATTCTCAGGATCTACTTCAATATCCTCCACGACTAGACTTTTATTACCAATTTCAGGATCTGCTTCGTTGATTTTCTCGATGGCAGCTACCACGTCACCAATCTGAACGTCTTCAGAATATTCTTGCTTTTTGTTGATGACACCAATGCATTCTTTCTCCACATGATGGGTTGTATTATCTCCCGAATCCACGATCCGACCTTTTTCAAAATTGAGGGAAGCTAAGGCATCTCTTTCGCTCGAGTCTCGGCCCTACGAAGCACCTTCCCCGCCTTTCTTCTTCGACAACTTTCTCGACTTGAGCCATATTGCTCTCTTTTGTTCGGCAATATCTTTTATGTGTCCTATTTGACCACATCGGTAACATTTAATAGACTTACCATAATTAGAAGACTCCTCCTTCTGTCTTGGAGAGCTTGAACCCTCTTGGAATTCAGAATACGCCATCTCTCTTGAGCCACTTTGTTTTTGCCTTACTTTAAGATTCCTTCGGTTAGCTGCAAGAGCATTTCCTTCCCTTTCTTTGATCGATACACCAGCCATCTGTTTGGCTAGTAGCTCCTGTGATGACAACAAATTCTCAAACTCCTCCAAGGATGGTTGTTGAGCCCATCCTTGAATTGATGTGACAAAAGGAATATATTCGACTTTAAACCACGAATAATAATTCTTCTCATTCGTGATTCGAGATAGCCTCGTCGGGGTTTAATAAAGAGATCTCGAACATAAATTCTTAATATTCAAAAAGTACTCAAAGAATAGATAGATTACCTCGAGTGGTGTTCGCCAATTCATTCTCCAATATCGTAGCGGGCTTCATCCTTCTTATTGAACAAACGATCAAGGGTCCTCCAAATTTCATGAGGTCGATTTGCACCTTATAATATGATCAAACAAGTTGTGCGAGATGGATCTCTTTAGGATGAACTCCGCCTTCGCATTAATCTGCTTCCATTTCTTATATGTCTTTGCTATTTTCCTGTCCGTTAGTAGGAGGATTTGTGTCACTCCCATTAACAACATCCCACAAATCCTCGCCCACAAGGTATGATTCCATACATGCCTTCCATACCTTGTAATTGGACTGATTCAACAACTCCATCCCCAGTCCATTAACACGACCGCTCAAATTCATTTAGAGAAACCAGTTGAATCTACCACTAATCCGATCTTGAAACAAAACCCAGCAGCCAACGTATGGTTATGGCTCTGATACCATGTAGAGAAATATAGCAGAAGAAAAGTAAATCGGAGAAACCTTCTGCTAGCCCAAGATCGTAACTAAGATCGGAAGATTCAACTAAAGAAGAGGAAGCTATGAAAAGGAGAATTTGATTATGTAAAGAAAGACTTTTTTAAATTGGCTTAAATGACTTACAATTGGGGTTGGTTTGGCTTTGAAGTGGGTTGTGTTGGGTTAACTTGGCTTGGTTACAAATGACTAAGGTCACCCCTATTTATACTTGTCTAGGGATGGTTCTAGATAGAATTATCTAGATATATCTACAAAATATCTAGTTAGCCTTATCTTCTAACACTACTCTAGAATATCTAGATTTTTCTTTAAGATAATTATCCAAGATCCTACACTAGACTATTCTAGATCTCTTACTAAATATCTAGGATTTTTTGTACCTCCAAAAAATCAACTTTACTTCTTCACATACAAGGGACAAATGCCGCCTTAAACCCTTAGGAATAATAAGTACCAACTTGGTTTTCATGATTAATTAAAGGGAAAAGGGTCAAAAATACCCCTCTACTTTGGAAAAAGGGCTAAAAATATCCTCCGAACTTATTTTGGGTCAAAAATACCCCTCTCATCCTTAAAGTTTTCAAATATACCCCTGTCTTGAGGAAAATTATCCCCCAAAATAACGCGAAATCCTTTTTTAAACCCGCTTCATCATTTAAACCCGACCTGACTAAATAATAACCCATAAGATCCCCCAATTCCCTCAAACTTCATACCTACGTATTGGGGGAATAAGAGGATCTTATGAGTTATTATTTAGTCGGGTTTAAATGATGGAGCGGCTTAAAAACCGAATTCGAGTTATTTTGGGGGATAACGTCAAGAGGCATATATTTGAAAACTTTAAGGATGGGAGGGATATTTTTGACCCAAAATAAGTTCGGAGGATATTTTTAGCCCTTTTTCCAAAGTAGAGGGGTATTTTTGACCCTTTTCCATTAATTAAATTAAACCATTCTTGCCAAATTTTGGATTAAGCTCTACCTGACTAGATTGACTATGTATTACCCCCATTCTTGATCAGTCGTAATTGATCGATGAAAATAAAAAAATTTAATCGTGATTTAATTAAACGTTTCTAGTTTATAGAACCAAGTATCTAAAACATAAAGAGAAAAGATGAGAGTTATGTAACTAATAAAATAATTGAAAAAAATATGTTAAATAGTAAATGACGAAGAGTCAAAACCTCCTTAACAAATCGATCAATACGGCCTTCTGCTGATAAATTCAAATCAAACAGTAAAATGATTATAAATGGTGGAAATTAACTATTACTTAAGAGCGGTAGAAAATCAACATATCTACATTTGACCCAACTAGTAGTTGAGGGTAAATATGTATTGCTTCGTATAGTTCAGTGACAAATTTGACTCTTTGCCCATAAATTAATTGTCCCGTATTTTAATTTAACATACCAGCCAGCATATATGGCCCTACTTAAATAGGACGTACAGCTCATTTAACAAAAAAAAAAAAAAAGGACATCTCCTGTACCTTCTTAGTTAAATTAAATTAAACATGAAGAAGTGATGCAGCACAAAATATAAGGGGGATGTTATATTCTGATTATGAAAATAAAAAGGTGATGTAGCACTCTCAATTTAATTTATATGAATATGTTCTCAATCCATCAGTAGATTTGATAAGTTAAGCTACATCTTGCCAGTCTTATCAGGTAGGAACCAGTAATAACTAATATGTTGTCATACTTTTATTTAAGTTACAACTTGCAAGGAAATTCATAATTTTGGAAGGCTTAATGCATATGCGGCCTTCTAAACTCACTCTTTTTTCTATTTTGGTACCTCAACTGAGTATTATTTCTATTGAACCCCTGAACTTGTCCTCAAGTGTGTCTATTAAACCCCTTAAATTTGATTTTTATTAGAAGCATAAATTAAATTGGGAAAATGAAGGTGGAGTAATATTTTAGACACGTGATAAGCTATTCTTTAGGTCATGGATGTGTTGATTCTACTCTTCCACTACCAGCTTAATTAATAGCTACTCTTTTCCTCCTCTCAATTCATGTTAATCTTAATTAAAAGATAACATAATTAAATTAGACTATATATTAGCATATTGCTACATTAAAGATGGAATACTATGTAAGTCGGATTGTGTGTTGATAGACACAATGAGGACAAGTTCAGAGGTTCAATTGGAACAACACTTAGTTGAGGTGCCAAAATGGAAAAAAATAAAAAGGGAGCAAGTTTAGGGGGCGGCATATGCATTAAGCCATTTTGGAACATGTTCCAAATAAAAGAAGTAAAATGATACTCCCTCTGTCCCAAAAAAATTGTCTTACTTTCTTATTAATTTGTCATAAAAAGATTGACACATTTCTATATTTCGAAACAATTTAATTTTATGAGATGATTTACATGCATACAAATATCTAAAGGTTATTTTGGACCACGCATTTCAAAAGTCTTTCTTTTATTTTTTAAACTCTACGTCAAGTCAAATTAAGATAATTTTTTTGGAATAGAGGGAGTACAAGTATCATGGATGGAGAGTTGACTTCCATGCTTATATCAATTTGACTAACCGCATTTTACTTCCCTTTTTTTTGGTCCTCTTTGCGCTCTTTTTTTCTATATTTGTCGTACAACTTTGACAATTGAAAAAGTACAGCCAAAGGTCATTGCTTACCTCTATTTTTCATGGATATATGTTTCAATATTTTTATTTTTAGATATTTCCTCAGTTAGTTCTTAATAATTAGTTAATTTGGAATAATCGATCGTGTAAACCATCACTATGAAGCTTGTGTGTTTATAAGCTTGACGGCAACCTTGGTCTATTTTTGTTGTTGTTGTTTTTGTTGCTTTTTATACAAAAAACACAAATCTTTCACTAGGATTGGTAGAGTAAGATTTAGCTTTCTTTAATTGTAATTTTTTCATTGGAGATTTTTCTTAATAAAAGGCACTCTGGATAAATACATGAGCATATTAGCCAAACAAAAGGAGATATCCTAGGTTATCTATATGATGGATGAAACAAAATTTGCATATTATATAATAACATCCTCGAACAATCAATAAATGCCACTCTTGTGTTTATAGTGCTTGTTATGCGAGGTCCCTTTCTCTTGTCTATTAATTGGAGTAATACATTTTCCAAATTCGAAACCTTGGTCTAATTTGTATATACCGAATCAAAGTTAGAATTTTGTGTTTATGAATTTTGAATTTTAGAAAAGGCAGCTTACTGTGTTTGGATAAATTATGTAGACATATTTAGTGAACTTTTATATACAAATATAAAATTTAAGCCAAAATTATTAGATTTACTGAACCTATAAGTAGAATCGTAGTTCCGCCCCTGATTACATATTATAGGCAACGCCAGAGTTCTAAGTCTTCGGACCACACATAAAAAAGAACTGTGATTCTTAATATTAAAAAGAAAGAACAAAAAAATATTGGAGCCATATCTTCTAATGTATCTGTGGATAAGATTTGATGAATTCCACAGATTATATATATATAACCACATCTTATGGAGTAATATATATTTGCATAGAATAAGCTGGTGATAGCTGAAGGCTTAGAAAAGTACAAAACTCCTGCAAAGTTTATGAAGTTTGACACTTCGCTTTCATATTTCAATGTCCAAAATGTGTCGACACTCTAAATGTGTCATAATAAATGAGAAATTGAATTAGAAATAAGAGCATGATATCAAGGAGACAGATATGTGATCGTCATCTACAATATATTAGTACTACATGAAACTAAAATAGGTCTAAAATTAGATAAAAACTCATAGACTCTTGAAGTACCTACACTAATTAGCTACATATTAATTAAGAATGTTGTTTAATTTTCTAATTAGTGCTGACAAACTTTAGACAAAAATCTTGACTGCTTTTTTTAAGTTTTTTTTTTTTTTTTTTTTGGATAATTTCTCAATTTATGAATGTCACCCTTGCGCAGAAGCCATGCTAATCTTCTCTGTTTGCTCCTTCATCTTCTTAGTTATTGCACAACAAACGTTTACCTTGAACAACTTTCAACAATTTGTATGTGCACTTGGCCCTTGTGCAAATCACTCAAAAAGATCTCATTGATGATTCTTGAACCTAAAGTGCAAGAGCAAAAGACTTTAATCTTTTTTCAATTTTTTTTTTTTAATTAGTTTAATTCTAAAACCGAGCCAACTGCCAAGTGCGTTTTTGACTCTAAGCTTTTGCAATTATTTTGTAAAGAAATCGTTAAAAGACGATGGGCTTATTCACATTTGAAGTTTTGCGAATTGCCCTTCGTTTGGGGTGGTCTTTAAATTTTGCCCCTCATATTTGAAATCTTTAAATTTTGCCCTTCGCATAAACCCATAGGTTCCAGGTTCGAACCCACGCGCAGTCAAAATTTTAAAAAAAATTCGCAAGGCAAGTTTAAATTTCGCTATGCCCCCAACGGCATACACTTGTGAAGGAATTACCAAAGTTATGCCGGACCCGGCATACTTATGCCTTATGGGCAGATAAGGCATAAGTATGCCGGGTCTGGCATAACTTTGATAATTCATTCAAAAGTTTATGCCGGATCCGGCATAAAAGTTTGCCCATTAAAAGTATGCCCCAACCGGCATAACTTTGTGAAGGAATTACCAAAGTTATGCCGGACCCGGCATACTTATGCCTTATGGGCAGACTTGGCATAAGTATGCCGGGTCCGGCATAACTTTGATAATTCCTTCACAAAGTTATGCCGGGTCCGGCATAAAAGTTTGCCCATTAAAAGTATGCCCCCACCGGCATAACTTTGTGAAGGAATTATCAAAGTTATGCCGGACCCGGCATACTTATGCCAAGTCTGCCCATAAGGCATGAGTATGCCGGGTCCGGCATAAAATGTGTAATTCCTTAACAAGTGTATGCTGTTGGCGGCATAGCGAAATTTAAACTGCCTTGCGAATTTTTTTTAAAATTTCGACTGCGCGTGGGTTCGAACCTGGGACCTATGGGTGTTAGCCGAAGGGCAAAATTTAAACATTTCAAATATGAGGGGCAAAATTTAAAGACCACCCCAAAAGAAGGGCACTCCGCGCAAAAAAATGAAGTTTCTTAGTTTCCTTTTAGGAAAATTTACTGCACATAACTACCTCTAAGACTTATTTATTAATAATAGCTACCTTTTATTTTATTTATTTTTAATAGCTTAAATTAATTTCAAAATTACCAGTTGTAACTGCTCTACAAGCGTCTCTGTATTTCCCTAAACTTACGGTCCATGTTCCCCAATAACTCCCAATCTCTTCTCTTTTCAAATTAATTTCTCTCCCATCTTCAATATCTTCAACCGTATTATACGCCCATTATCTATCATCATTATTATCACGATTCCATCTTCTTAATCGTTACCCACACAAAGGTAGGTAACGAATTTTGATAATTTATTAGAATTTTTTTACTTTATTTGTTGTATTTCTCTATATTTATTCTTATATTTCATCGTTTTCTTTGTTTCTTTTTCATTCCTTTTTTTTCTGTTTCAGCCATTGTTAGACTATTTAAAACAAGATCTAATTCTCCATTTTAATGGCGGAAAGAGATACTCCAAGTAGGAATACTCGAGGTAGTCCTCATGCTTATGATGGTCCTAGTTTCTCTTTGGGATTTTCACAACAACAACTTCCAATTGCAGGAGAATCTGCTAAAATTGCTGCTGAGAGAAGAAGCAAGAAGATTCATGACCCATCAAGGATGCGTCAACTTCCTCCAACTGAAGTTCCAAAACAGAGCAAGCAAAAAGATGATGTAACAGTAAAAAAAGGTTCTAAAGTTGCTCAACAAAATAAGAGAAAAGTAACCAAGCCTTCTTCGTACGTTAAGGGTAAAAATGTTGTTAAAGATGTAGATCCGGAAGAGGATGAACAGGTATTGATGAAATTTTTCGTTTTGTTGTTTTGTATTTCACTATATTTCGTATATTTCGACATAATTGGATATGCAATTCGGTTGTATTTCGTATATATAATAAAATCTATATGTGCATCAACCGTAGTTTATATCGTATACAACATAACGTATACAACATGGAAGTTGTTTTTCGTGGTTAACTGTATTTCATTATATTTCTATGTTATTTCACAAGTACATATGTTTACTATTATGTACTTATTGATTTTAAAAGCTGTGTTAGTTGTGTTATGCAATTTTTTTTTTTTTTGTGTGTGTATATTTTTCTTGGATATGCAATTCAGTACATTTCTTGTGTGTGTATGTATTATACAATTGTTTCAGCCTTAACTTAGTGTTGCATTTTTATTTTAGGAAACTAAATTCTATGTTAGGAGTCATCCTGAAGGGGCTCCATCGATGCAGCGGTACACTAATATCGAGGTGTTCAAAGATATCAAGAGTAAGCTAACTGTTCCACAGTTAGAGATCTTTTCCAAGACAATATTTGGAAAATTCCTCGGAATGCAGCACTTGGAGGTTCAAGCACAGATTTTTAGGTGCTTCATGGTAAGAGAGCTCAAGGAGAGCACTTCTGATTGTTTTACAATTGATATAAATGGTACCGTATTGAGATTTACCATGAGAGAATTTGCCCTTATGAGCGGGCTAAATTGTGTAGCCGATGAAGGTGAATTTACATACGATGAGGAAGAATCGAATAGGATTATGGATGCATATTTTGGTGGAACTAGGAGTAAAGTAAAAAGATTGGAGTTCATTGATTGCTTTAAGAATAAGTGTTGGGGAGATAATGATGAGGACGCTGTTAAGTTTGCAATTTTATTTTTTATAAATACATACATCTTTTGCGGGAGCCTAAGAAAACGAATATACCAAGGGTTCATTTTGAAGTGGTTGAGGATGGAAGGTATGTAGATTATCCATGGGGCAAAGAAGCTTTTACCGAGTTGATTAGAAGCATCAGCAAGAAGTATTCTGCCACAACACAGTATTATAGGATCCATGGGATGCCACTGGCTATGCAAGTTTGGCTTTATGAGTGTTGTTCAAGAGTTCCATCGTATCTCGCTATTAAATCCGGAAATTCCATTCCAAGAATGTTGAATTGGAGGTCCATCGACAGTCAGCCAAAATATAATATTTTGATGGAAGGCATTTTTAGAGACGGCAAACAGTCGGTAATATTCGACACTCTAACTTATTTTTAAGTTTTTTCATAGCTTTTTATTTTGCAATTATGCCTTACTGATTTTAGTTTGTACTCCACTGCTCTACTGTCATATTATTGCTTTTCTGCTGGTTTTTTTTTTCCTGATTCTTTGTATTTCCCTATATTTCGGTGTATTTCCTTTTGCATTTTCACCATACTTTTTAAATTTCATTATATTTCACTATATTTCACTCCATCGTTCTCTTACCGTCATAACATTTTATTTCTTTCTTCTTCGCAGCCGTACATTTGCAAATACAATCCCCACTAGCAAAGTGAGTTGGAGAGCCTCCAATTGCCCGATGTTGTTGTCCGTCGCGACACAAAAGAGACAAAAATGTCTTAGTTGATGCCAATGAAGGTACCCAAGTCACAGATATGCCACTGGATGACTTTGATGATTTCAGTACTACTCCCCCCCACCTTTCTAAGGGCAAACAACAACAACGGACGAATCAGACAGATTCTCCACCTTCAAAGAGACGCAGACAACTTCCTACAACAGCTTCCACATCTAAGAAACAACAAATCCACACCGAACCACGTACAACCGTGAAGAAGAGTCACAAGGATCAAAAGGTTGCTCAAAAGCCTATTTTACGAAGTCCGTTTCACCAAAGTTGAATGAACAAATGAATAGACCCCAAAACACCACAAATCCTACGTGATGTCCCTACTATATCCATGAAAGAGGAAATACAATTGCTAAGGAACGATTTTCAAGTTTTCAAGGAATCGGTAAGTGATTTTAGTAACGAAACGAAAAAAAAATTTGGTGTATTTACTTTATCGTTTCTAAACAAATTGAAATACTATTTTTGTTTAAATATTAGGTCATTGGTGAGTTCACAAGTGAGTTGTCAAAGCTCCGAACTTTCATGGATGACAACTTCAAGAAGCTATTTGAAGCAATCAAGGTGAACAATTCTGCGGACAAGGTAAATGTGTGAAATAGCAATTGAACTAACAGTTTTAGACTCTTATTGCGAAATACAATTTATATTAATTCATTTTTTTATGTGAAGGCTGCCGATAGTGAGGCGCCGGAGCATCAAACTGATGCTGGGATACAGTTAACGCCTGAAGAAAACTTACGTCATGATTCTACCATTCAAACATCCCCTCCCAAACATGATGATGAGTCAATTAAGGTAAAATGAGTTTGTGACGTGAAATCCATCTTTTAAATTTATGTTGTTGTGCATTGTATGCAAAAAAAAGTATATGGTTGCCATGTTCCAGTCTTAAATTTTGAAGTTATGTTTTCCTCGGTATTTTCTATTTTACAAACTTTCGTATTTTATGGCGTTACGTTTGTATTTCACTGATACAATTGTCTATTTTACGAATTTTTTTTTTTTTTTTTTTTTTTTTTGTATTTCTATGTATTTCCACCCCCACAGAATCAATCTAATCCTGACGCTATTACTGTGTATTTAGTATTTCTCAAACCTTATATATTTATGTTATGATTATGTTTTACATTTTGATTTTTTCTTATTCAAAAGGGTGTTGGACCAAAGTTACATGAGGAAGTTCCGGAAATTGTAGTGACCGCCGAAAATTTAAGAGCAGATACACGTAAAGCTTCATTTGAAGAGATTAATCGGACGAACGAAGGAACTTTCAACTCAACAGAGGTAAATTTTACATTCAATCTTATAGATCTTTTCAAGATACTGCTATACTTAACATTTATTAATTTTTTTTTTTTTTTAGGGAATGGTCGCAAAGATGCTCATTGAGTTGCCTCTAGAAATTCGTGTACCGTAATGTGTGCGGGAATACAACCCGGGGACATCACCGATCATTCAATTTTAGAGACTCCACACTGTGTTCGATGAGAACATTACTAAGTCACAATGGTTGATCCCTGACGAAATGTTACCAAGCCAAATAGGTTCGTCAGGATTATCTGTGTTTCATCAAACGGGTCACAAAGGATTTGTTATGCCAGTAATGTCTGCTGATAAAGGAATACAAGAGCCAGTGATTAATGCGGAAGTTGTAATTGCTCAACCAGATGTTATTCCAACTAGGATAGTCAAACCTAGTAAATACTTCAGTTCACCTTACATGACCAATTACGGCTCTGCAGAAGCTTCTATTCAAAACCCCACACCTTCCATATTTGAAAAGAAGCATCCATTTGTCAAGATCCAATTAATGGCCCGCGAAATACTTCGCTTATTCAACAATACCGGAATTGGCTTGAACAGGATCTACTTCTAAGGCATGATAAAAAGTATGTTTGAACATATTAACCTTTTTAATTTATATATTCATTCTTTCATCAAAGTAAATTGTTCAAAATGAAAATAACTGATTGTTGTTATTTAGAAAGGGTAAGGAAAGCCGTTACAAAAAGAATAAGCAAGCTTTGGATCCTGATGACATCAAGTTTGGCTTCAATTTTGGTGTGTTACATGTCGATGACAAAAACTGGTTCTATCTTTTATCGATGAATGGCCGTCTTGGAATGATGAGGTGCTATATTTCCCATTTCCTCTTTTACCATATCTCTCTATATTTCTCTATATTTCCTATATTTCTCGATATTCTTTCGTATATTTCTCTATATTTCGCATCTTGATCGCATATTTTTTGCGTGCTTATTTCATTTTTTTTACCAAGATCCATTAGACTAATTTCATTTTTTTTACAAAGATATTGATGTTATCTTTTACTACTTGCGGAAGAAAGGCAAGTACGAAAAGGGTAACAGATTCAAATTCACAATGCTGATCGTATGTTCTTCTCCAAAATTGATGAAATTCATCGTGCATATGCTAATCCGGAGGGGACCAAGTAGTGTTGCCGGTTCGGAGAACGAAATATGTGAGTACATTAACGGGCATAGGATGATCCGGCTAATGTGCCATGGCATACGCTTGATTGTGTTCTCATCCCTGTCAACATCAAAGAGGAAAATCACTGGATCTTGATTATAGTGCCATTCACTGACAGGTATTCCTACTTTTTAAAAAAAAAAAAAAATTCATTAAATCTGCATATCTCCCTGTATGTTCCTCGTATTTCTATCCTACAAGGTCCGTATGAAATTTAATTTACCAACCTGTTAACCGAGCTGATGTAATTTTCTTTTACGTGCAGGCGTCTGTACATCTACAACTCATACCGAGCTTCTGGTCATGATGTTGTTGTTAGAAGAGAAATACACAAGATAGCTACCCTATTGCCACATCATCTACATTTGTCTGGATTTTATGAGGAAAAAAAAGGCATCGATTGGATTAACCACCCATCATACAAGGGCAAACAACAGACTGATGACTTTCAAGTCATGTATGTGAACGATGTGCCACAACAAGACTCTGGCAGCATGTATGTCTTTCAACATCAGAGTTCCATTTTTTTTTTTAAATTCTCAACCAATAATCATTTTTATTTTTTATTTTTTTCAGGGATTGTGGTGTGTATGTTGCCGCATTTGCTGAATACTTTTGTTCTGGACGAGGCATTCCATCTGAAATTGATGCAGAAACACTACGTAATAGATACGGGGCATTACTATGGGAATACGGATGGCAAAAGGCTGATTTGAATGCGTTCAGTGACAATGAACCGCCGCCAAGACCGCTTAGGCTCGCCATAGATTACAACGCGGTCGACACAAAGTAGTTGTTAATTAGTCCACTAGGTTTTAATGTTGAATCGATTTTCACAAAGATCGTTTTGTCGACAATTTTGCCGACAAAATCGATTTAATGTAGATTTTGTTGTGTTGTTTTGTAAAGAATTGACAAATGGCGTGTTTTTTCATCAATGACTTAACTAATTTCTTTCACTACTATTTTTTGTTTAAGGCACCCATATTATTTATCGTTTAATGAAAACAGCCTCTGGTGTATTTTCAATATATTCCAATGTTATATAACCACTCTTCAATTCGACAAATTATTCCAGGTGAACTGGAATACTCTTACACTTTGAACACTGAAATACACAGAAATATACCGAAATATAGTGAAATACAAAACAGGGTTGTATTCCAGCACCTGCTTCTGTTTATTCCATTCTTAATGCAACTTAATATTTCTTAAACATTTCATATATTTTTCATTTTAATGTTCGTTAACACTGAATTGTATGCATTATTATTATGAAAATGAAGGACAAAAATTACAGAATACAACAATGAACAAGCCTCTGGCAGCATGTATGTCTTTCTACATCAGAGTTTCATTTCTTTTTTTCCAAATTCTCAACCAATAATCATTTTTATTTTTTATTTTTTCAGGGATTGTGGTGTGTATGTTGCCGCATTTTGCTGAATACGTTTGTTCTGGATGAGGCGTTCCATCTGAAATTGATGCGTTAAACACTACGTAATAGATACGGGGCATTACTATGGGAATACGGATTGCAAAAGGCTTATTTGAATGCCTTCAGTGACAATGAACCGCCGCAAAGACCGCTTAGGCTCGCCATAGATTACAACGCGGTCGACGCAAGAGTTGCTAATTAGTCCACTAGGTTGTAATGTTGAATCGTTTTTCACAAGATCGTTTTGCCGACCATTTTTTTATATTTTGTTCTCGTTGTTTTGTAAAGAATTGACAAATGGCAATGTTTTTTCATCAATGACTTAACTTTTTTTTTTGTTTAAGTCTCCCATATTTTTATTTATCGTTTAATGAAAACAGCCTCTAGTGCATTTTCAATATATTCCAATGTTATATACCCACTCTTCAATTCGACAAATTATTCCAGGTGAACTGGAATACCCTTACATTTTGAACACTGAAATACAGAGATATACACAGAAGTATAGTGAAATTTTAAAAAAAATATATAGTGAAAATGCAAAAGGGAATACACCGAAATATAGTGAAATACAAAATATCAGGGTTGTATTCCAAATTTCGCTTCGGTTATTGCGGATTCTAATGCAACTTAATATTTCTTCAACATTTCACTTATTTTCCATTTCAATGTCCGTTAACACCGAATTGTATGCAATATTATATTATTTATGAAAATGAAGGACAAAAATTACAGAATACAACGATGAACCAAAAATTTCTTTATTTAATATTTTTGGGGATAAGGTATTTTTTAAAAAAAAAAAACAATTACAATCTAAACATCTACTTCTTACGTGGCTCATTCGAACAAGAACGTCTATTGTGACCAAGACGTCCACAAGTACTACAAGTATTCCTACGTTTACCAATCATCGTCTCCATTAATGGTTTATCTCGCTTTTTCTTTGGCCTTCCTGGAGGTCTCTTATATCTTGGTGGCAAAACAACTTCATCGCTTATGTGTTTGGGAATATTCCACTCACTCGTCGTGCGCAGGATCCACGGGCACATCATACGTCTTAATCACTGTCTTTGGTTTGAATAGGTCTGAACAATATTCATCAGGCATAAGACTTTTACTCTTCAATACAGCCCATGCATGTGGACATGGTATCTCGTCCATTTGGAACATCCGACAACTGCATGTTTTCTTCTTAAGATCAATTATGAATCGCCTTGCCTCATCATTTACGGTATACACATATTCAAAGTTGATGGTTCAACCTACTCAAGACGAAATGTGTTAGACCAGAATACATTGAATATTAACAGGGATAAGTAATATGAAATACATCGAAATATACAATCCAAACAGAATTACTTGATATGAAATACATGGAAATATACAATCCAAACAGAATTACTTAAGTACCTTCTATAATATGCTGAAATATATGTAGGCAGACTTCAACAAAATAAACAGTAACATACCGTCATACGTAGAGATTTACATTCGTTTATTGATAATAAGCCTGGAATGCTTTCCCAAGTGTTGTGAATGTGTATGTACCGTTCCTCCTATTAGTGCAATTCCATCTCCCAAACATCTTCCTCACTTCTTCAAGAAAATCGAAAATAGGCAACTCTCTTTGTCGCTACCAATTTTCCATTAATACATTCGGCTATATTTGACGTCATTGTCCATCCCTCGTTAACGCTTGAATACAGTCGTGCCCACTTTTCCCTTCCAGCATCCTCCAAGTACTCTTTTACCCGAAAATCAACCTTCTCAATCTTCTCCATCAGCTTATCAAACTCAGACTGTGTGTATGCTTTTGCAAGTGCATAGAATACAGGACTCAATACTTCACCATTCGACTTGTATTTCGTGGTCACATTTTTCCATAAATGCCATATGCACGCCAAATGTGGCACAGTTGGATACACTCTACTCACCGCTTTAATGATGCTCTCATGTCTATCTGATACAACACACATGTTATCCCTATTCCCATAAGCTTGTTTGAACTGCTCAAAGAACCAGGTCCAAGACTTATCATTCTCTCGAATCTATCACACCATATGCCAATGGTAGAATATTACCTGCACATACATGTTTTTGTGTATTATTAAAGTGAAATATAACATAAAGCATATTTGAAATACATTAGAAATAGAATGAAATACAACGAAATATACCAAAAGCATAAAAAAATGTATTTAAACTTTTTGGCATCTACCTGCACCATCCAACGTGCTGGCTGATACAAAAGTACCGTTATATGTAGTTTTAAGGTGGGAACCATCTACTACAACTATTGGTCTACAACACTCGAAGCCTTTTATGAACGCTTTAAGTGCTATAAACAAATACAAGAACTCGTTTTGTTGTGATTTGTGCATTATCACATGTGATCCAGGGTATGTTTTATCCAATATGTAGACATATCCGGTAACTTCTTGTATGATTCTCGTTGGTTCCCCTCTTAATTCATTCATTGCCTTTTCTCTAGCCCTCCAGCCGTCATATAAGAAACATCAACGCCATACTCATTTTTTACGTCGTCTACTATATCACCAGTGTATATTTCCTCTTGTGATTTGCTATTTTTGGCTTAACAACCGACGCACCAATCGCCCAACTTGTTGCTTGCCTTTGGGAATACACTTTGTCCTTCAATGGACACGTATGTTCGTCATGAAAAGATCTCACTCTGAACATTTCAGAGTTCGCAATACTTGAAGCTCTGAATTTCCAACGACAATCAGTTGAACAGCATACCAGAGTGTAACTACATAAACCAATACAATAAAAGAACAGTCAGATTGAAGTTTCAAACACATACAACATCATAAATACCTTGTCTATATGTACTGAAATGGTTAGATAATGGAATTGAATAATTCAAACAGTTCGTATTTCACTATATTTAATTAAATCCAACTGAAATGTAATGGCAATACAACAGTCTACGTCACTATATATCAATGTATTTCTTAGTATATTTCATAAATATTTCATAGTGTATTTCAATGTATTTCATATTTTTAGGTGACTAACATACCTTACGGCATTCGACCTCTCCGTCCCGAAATTGAATCTTTTCCGAATTGCATAATTCGCCATAACATTCTTCAGAGTGTCCTTATCTTTGTAGATTTGATCAACAAAAACATCCTTGTGTTCCTTGTTTGAAATTATCAAGTCATCGTTGTTTTGAAATAAAACAACAGCCTTCTTAGCACAATCCGACGCATCCAAATCATTTGAATCAACTACGTCCATAGCATGCATATAATCATTAAATTCAAGTTGAAACATATCGTCTCCAATCCTGCATTCGCCGGACACAAAATTATCAAGATCATTATCAGTTACGCTAACGCACAACGGATATGCTTCAAATCCCCTGTTTTCTCTCTTAAGCTCAACATAAACCCTTACTCCCATATTGTTGCGTATTTCAATTGGCATGTTGTCTCCTTCAACAACATATTTTATTGATATCGTTTTCCTGCTAATATCAACACCTAACTGAATTGCTATAGTTTCAACCAATTCACCGTATGAACAATAATCTTTGAAGACAATCGCGTCTAGTTTGTAATCAACAAAGCAATTCTGTTCATTCCAAAAACCGGAGTGTCTGATCACTGTTGTTATGCTTGACATGTTTCGTTTTGATAATTCAACAAAACTAGAAGAACATTGACTGCATTGGAAAAAAAAAATTCATCGTTCCAAGCACAGAAAATTGAATAAAAAAAAAATCACGCAAATCATTGAAAATTTGAAACATACCTTTTGTAGAATCGAAATACAAATCGATCTTCACTAAAATTCCATATATACACTCGTTCGTATCTTATTGAGTGTATTTCAACTTGATTTTGAAGAATTCGAATGTAGAAAACAGAGCTCAAAGAGATACTTCTGTAGTTGGATCTTTTTAGATCTTGGGTATTTTTTTGAATTCAAAAAGTTTTGATTGTGATAAAAGTGGAGAGAGATACGTAACTCGCTATGGAACAACATTCATTACGCGTGATTAATGGGCGTATTTAAACCGAATCCCCGAATTTAAAAAAAAAAAATCTTTTCCATAAATACGGCCTAATTTTACTCAAGAAGGTTTCGGACATTCCGTGTATTTCAAAGATATTTCAAAAAAATGAAATACACGCGTTTCAACCAAAAAATCAGCTACGCTTAGTAAATAACAATTTTATAGCTATTTCTTGTTACAAGCTACTAAAAGGTAGCTATTTATGTAAGTTTCTCTTTCTTTTACTGGACTTTTCACAAGGCTTTACGCAGTGGGCCTCACGTATGTCCAAAAGAAGATCCTAACTTATTTGATTTTGTTCTCTTCTATTCATTTCGTTTTTCTCTTGGAGAAAAGTGCTAGTATAAATGTATAATTGACTCAATTGAAATTAGCTTATCATGAAAGAATCTCAACATCTAAATCAAAATACTAAGGATATAGATGAAATAGTTTAATCGTTATAATCCCCTTTAAATACCTTCAAGCAACTGATGGGGACGTTATATATATGGAGGAAATAGCAATTCAGCGTAAGCGTTGAATATTTTCTTTTCATCGGCCAAAGACTGTGTTCTTAGAGCCCGTTTGGATTGACGTTAAACTTAACTTATGAGTCATTTTTAACTTATTTGGCTGTTTGGTAAAATTGAAAACAACTTAAATTAAATTAAAAAGTGCTTAAAATAAGTCAAAACCAAGAAGTTGCTCAACTCCAACTTTTTTTTTTTCTTAAAAGCCATTTTGGTTTGATCAACAACTCTACTTTTTTATCCCTTATATTTTTTGTTAATTTCAATACTACCCTTACTTCTAAAAACCCTTTAAGCGCTCTTATCCAAACACATAACTGCTTATTTATAAAATAACTTTCATCACTTAAAAAGTACTTTAAGCACTTATGCTTAAAAGCCACTTTTTTTTCCAACTAATCCAAACGGGCTCTTAAGCTTACACACAATCTAAAGATATTACCGTATCATACGTATAGGTGAATTCTGGGTTTAAATTTTATAGGCTCATTCTTTAAGGTTTTTATCATTGAATTCATCGAATTTTAAAAGTATCAGTTCCTATATACTATTTGTTATACAATTTTAATGGATTTTCACACATTAATTTATATTTTGCGTCGAAAACGTTGGTTTAAAATGAACCCCGTGCTGTAATGTTGCATCCGCCTCAGATCATACAACACATAAGATTTCGGACTAAAACAAGATTATTACTAAAATGATTAAAGCTATACTTTAAATTTCTTTAATTAAGTAATTTATGAAAAAAAAAAATTATCAAGCGAAATTTAATTAAGGCAACTTATTATTAAAGATCAAATGACTTTGTGGTTTTTTTTTTAGGCATAGCTATACTTTTGCTAATTATATTTCATAGCTATAGTAACGTGTATTCAAATTCGTATGTATTCCAATTCTGCTGTATTCAATTCAGATGTATTCAATTTGGCCGTATTCATTCGTAACAACTTTTACATTGTATTCATCTTATTGTATTTGAATTCGGTTGTATTCAAACAACATAAATGCAAAAAAAAATACAGAGATATTCAGTTGTATTCAAAATTCACTATATTCATTTGTATACAAAAAAAAAAAAAAAAAAAATCTCAGTCGAAATACAAGCGAAAAATACATAAAGAAACAATCTATTTTATACTAAAAAATAACGAATACACTCAAAGGAGTAGATACAAGAAAATAAATACACCTGCATTTGAGATACAAAAAAAATGCACTCAAATTTGAGATACAAGACGGAAAAATACACTCAAATCTTAAAATAAACAGCCGAAGATTTTTCCATCACCAGCAACGCGCTGTAGTCCGGTAAGGATCTAACCAGAAACCATTTTTTTCTATGTACTTAGCACAAAAACAAATGCATCTGAAGCTACAACAGTGATAAGTATTCAAATTTGAACAAATACCCTGATCCAATTTTTTTGATCGAAGAATTAAAAGATAACCGTGGTTTTGAGAGTAGTAATTAAATGGTGGTACGATCAAATTTTCGATATTTTAACACGATCCTTTTGAGTGCCGATCATTGCGATATGATAACTTCAATGTGGGTTTACAGAGAGAGAGAGAAGCCCCAATTGATATAACCATAAAAAGGAAAGACAAGAAATAGACAATAAACTAAGGATAGAATAGATTGACACAATTGAATAAGACTAAAAAATAACCATAACCATAAAAGCTTAAGACCTTCAATTAGACAAGTGAGGGATGGTGTTGATGATGAATGACTCTCCACCCACGAACAGGTCCTGGGTTCGAGTCATTAATACGAGGGGAAGTGATGGAAACACTATAAATCCTAAGCAAACTTGGTGGGGGAAAAAAAAAAAGACCTTCAATTAGATTACTCAAAAACACCAAACTCTTAAGGAGACCAAAAGGGATTGATTTCCCAATTAACCATCTTCTCAACAAGTCAAACAACCAAAAGCTTACACAAGCTCTCAAAACACTCAATACTAGAGTTTTTACAAGTCTCAATATCTCATCCAAAATAATCTAAATCTTCCATGAAGAAGAAGAGAACTATTTATACTATGCTAGAAATAAAAGATAGTAAAATGGCATAAACACCGTTAATGATACAAAGGCCTTGTTTGGCTATTCTTCTTTCTTCAAAATCTTGAAATCTCCTTTGCAAGAATAGCCAATTCTTCATCTTTTAGCCATTGTGATGACTTCCCATTTCCTCTTCTTCTCCCCAAGCAATCTTCATCAACAAATGGACTTGGGATCCAAGGTGCTCGTGTAATATCCCACATTTAAATAAGGGTATATACATAATTAGCAAATATTTGAATAGTGATACTAGTTAAATAATTAAACCAAGAACCAAAAAGAAAAAAAAAAGGATACAATTAATTGGGCCTTTAGTATACTAGATATGAAATAAGAAAAGGGAAAAATAAAGCATTTTTTTTGTGCGGATTGCCCTTCTTTTAGGCTGTTTTAAATTTTTGCCCTCATATTCGTGGTCTTTAAATTATGCCCTCATATTGTTGGTCTTTAATTTTTGCCCTTCGCATTGTAACCCGAGCGCTCACGCGAGAAATCATGAGGTTCTGAGTTCGAACCCCAGCTCAAGCATAAATTTTTTTTAAAAATTGCAAGGTAAGGTTTGGGTCGTGTGTATGCCGGACCCGGCATACACTTGTTAAGGAATTACTAAATTTATGCCGGACCCGGCATACTCATGCCTTATGATGCGTTTGGCATAAGTATGCGGTCCGTATAACTTTGGTAATTCCTTAACAAGTTTATGCCGGTGGGGCATACTTTTAATGGGCAAACTTTTATGCGGACCAGCGTAAACTTGTGAAGGAATTACCAAAGTTATCTTGGGACAAAGAACATACTTATGCAAGTCCGTATAAGGCATAAGTAATGGGTCCGGCATAACTTTGGTAATTCCTTCCGCAGCGTATGCGTATCTTGGGTGGGGGCGAAATTTAAACTACACGCTTGTGAATTTTTTTTAAAATTTTGACAGTATGGGGGCTTGAACCTGGAACCCATGGGTTTTAGCTGAAGGGCAAAATTTAAAGATTTCAAATATGAGGGGCAAAATTGAAAGACCACCCCGTGCGAATTGCCCAAACTAAAGAGAATGGATTGGAAGTGGTCGGCCACCTTTGAAAACAAAGAAAGAAAAGGGCGTGGGTTTGCTTTTCATTCCACTGAAGAAGCACAAGGAGAACTCTACACAGGAATCAATTAATTAAAGAGAAGGAGAAAAAGAAGGTAATTCTTCAAAACCTATTCTTATTAATAAGTTTGAATTTTTAATTTGATACAGGAGAAAATGTAGTGTTTAAACCAATAGCGGGCAACTTTAAACATGGGTTCTATGGGAAACCAACTATTTGATAATTGTCTCATGAATTTGAAATGATGAAAATTGTTGAGACTTAATTTATATGGTTATGGGTAGCCTAGCAGAGGTTATTTTGGAATGGAACCGAGAAGAATTTGATAGAATAGGACCCGATTTTTGGGTAGCTCATGAACTTGATACTTAGACTCGTGTTTGTGATAATATAGATTTATCGAAAGGAGTCGTACGGACTGCTTGAATTGACGGCTTGGTATTTCGACACGAGTACGGTGAGTAGTAATCTTATCACAATTTGTATTTTCATAACCTTCATGGTTTATACATGATTTTGAAGATAAAATGTGACATTGATGTTTTGAAATTGCATGTGGGACAAGTCCTTTACTTGATATGGTACCGAACAGTTTACTTGAGATGTTTACTGGTTATTCTAAATGTTTTCACCGTTACTAGATATATTTTATCGTTACATGAGATGGTTATGTTATTTAAAATGTTCTCACTGTTACTAGACATGTTTTATTGTTACTTGAGATATGATACCGTTTCTCGAAATGAAATTACATGATTTGATAAGAATTGAAATGCCTCGTATTGTTTTGAAAATGCTTTCATATGAGTATTTGCATGCGTTTACAAAGAAAAGAATTAATGGGAGGAGACTTTGAAGGATCCGTAGCTAACGCCGGTTCGTGACCTGGCGCACCTTGTATTCTGATTACGATTCCGGCCCTCGCTAGGTGGGAAGGTAGAACTAGCATACATGTTTCCCTCGGTAGGGACCTACAGTTATATTTGATCGCTTTATGAAGGGGTCCACATGATATAGATTACATGATCCTTTCTTGAAACCTCCGATATAAGAGCGATATGGCAGTGTGTTTATAGAGTTTATTTCGAATTGTTAAATGATTTCAACTTCTGTGTTAACGTGACAAGATTGGTTATTACTACCGTTTTTGCAAAAAGGGCATTTATTTCGTGATATTTTATGAATATTATATAAGTATGTTTTCTGACTTGTACCCAATAAAAACGGTTGTGGTTAAGTGTTATTACTCACTGAGCAAGCGTCTCACTCCTCGCTATTTTTTTTTACAGAGACCGCAGGTGATGTAACTAGAGAGCACGAGTTGAAAGTTCCTGGTGAGCCCCGCACTTGTCCGCGTGGGCCAAGAGTCTATTATTTATGATGGTCTTTTCTTTAGAACTCTTAGAGTTGCTCCACAGTCATTTGATTTATTCCATGAGTATTCTTTATTTATTATATCGGTGACTAGTATTGGACGTTTTTTCCCGTATTTCAGAGATGTTTTAGTATTATTACGTTGAAAACGGGTTGATTGAGGATGATTGCATTTAATTTGGTTGAGATTGGATATTTCTGTTGTTGATTTTGAGACAGGAAAGTTTTGGATAGTCATAAAAACAGGGAAAACTCTGCCCGATTTTCTGTAAATTCCCGTTAAGGCTTGCTTTGGGGAATGCTACCCCATAACGCCGGTCATGGTCCTAAATTGGGTCGTGACAGCTCATCAAAAGTATACTCAAGAGTCTCCCGCTTCATGAATAGGCTTTGTAAGTGTTGTAGTTCCCGAGCTTGGCTCCTTGTGAATGGCCTTGAGACAAGTGGGCTTGCATTAAAGAGATTGGGAAAAAGGGGTATTTTCGGATAAAAGAAAATTAGGTGGAAAAAGAATTGAAGTTTTCTTGTTAAGCAAGGGAATGGAGGATGTTGAAGTTTGAGTGGTCTTAAATACGGGAAAGGGCCAAATATACCCCTTTACTATTGGACATGGGCCAAATATACTCCTATTGTTATACTATTGATTCAAATATATACCTCATTCATTAAGTTTGTCCAAGATGAACATCCAATTCTACGTGGCACTGACATTTGATGAGGTGGATGCTACGTGGCGTGCCACCTCAGCGCCTCTAACTCATTTTACCCCTACTCTCTATTTGTTCTTCCACCACTAAAATTTTCTTTCCTTTACCATCATTGCCACCATTACCGCCAGTCCGCCACCATGACCCCCTCAATTTATTTATCTAATGTGAACGGTGAAACTTTATCTTACATCCAGTGGCTCAAATAGCAATAGATTGCTCCGGTAAGTACACATAGTTCAAAATTTATTGCTCTAAAGATTATCATCAACTAGAGCCACTTCAATAGATTTACCTCCTTCTCCTTTAATTTCCACTCCGGTAAGTTTAGGGACGGATACCTTTGTCAAAAACTTCAACTTCAAGCTTCTTGGTTTAGGAGCTTGATCAACATCTTTTTCAGGGTTTCTGGAGACCAATGATTGTCTCAGATACGAGATTGGCTAATCATCTCAGATACGAGATTGGCTAATCAAATTGATTGTTACACTATCACGGGCTAAATGGATAATAGGAATAGTAGAAAGACCTCATCAAATGTCACTGAATGGAAGCAGAATAAAGTTTCATACTTCAAGTGAGATAAATAAATTGAGGTGGTCATGGTGGCAGTAATGGTGGCAATGGGAGGGTAGGAGAGGAAATTTTAGTGGTGGAAGAACAAATAGAGGGTAGGGGTAAAATGGGTTAGAGGCGCTGAGTTGGCATGCCACGTAGCATTCACCTCATCAAATGTCAGTGCCACGTAGGATTGGATGTCCATCTTGGACAAACTTAACGGGTGAGGGGTATATTTATAACGGCAGGGGTATATTTGGACCAAAAGTATAACGAGGGGTATATTTGGCGCTTTTCCAATAGTACAAGGGTATATTTGGCCTTTTTCCGTTTTAAATATATAATAATGTAGCTATGATAGGTAATTCAAATACAATATTTAGCTACTAGATGTAATTAAAATAAAGTGTAGTTATTAAATATAGATACCTCTTATATGTTCTCTACACAATGTAAAATTCCCATTTAATTTATCTCTCTCACCAGTGAGAAAACGACAGTTACAATATATTATCGTACATTTATCTATTTCTAAGGTCATTTGCCCTTTGCGTTTAGTTATCTTTCTTTTTGTGCTTTCGTTAATGTAATAAAACGGAAAAGGTGGAACAAATCAGGATTTTAACAGATGCAGTCATCAAAGCTAGTAAACAAATAGACATATATATCAATTTTCAAACCTCCTCTTAATAATTATAAAGGATAGAAAACTATGGCAAATTGGCATTTGGCAATTGGATTATATTTACAACAGTTGTTAGTAGTCACTGGATTTACTGATGCATCCGAGGTTTGATGTAATAGTCAATAAAGTGGATGCACCCGTACAAATTCCACTAGATGCAGAAATAGTTGAAGGATGTATGATTCTTGCGATACTCATCTGCTTAAGTCTTGATGGACACACATAATAATTCGATGCTTGTGCTGCTCGGAGATAACAAATATCTTGTGGGAACGTTGAAGAGCGAAACCTGGCTCGGACACCACATCGCCAAAATCCACATAAACCTTAAAAGGTCTAGTGCTTTAATTTGTATTTGGAGAAGTATCGACCCTATAAATATGTTCTTCCCTAGTGCATTCATCAACCTCAACAATCCAATGGCTCCTCCTTCCACTAACAATCCTATTACCTTCTGAAACACTAATTTTACTAACTAGTAACCCTTCTCCAATGGGTAGAAAGTAACCCTTGTGATCAAAATTTAACCTAGGTCCTTCATGTAGGGCGTTGTACCCTACAATAAATGCACCTTTAACACTACCACCTTGTTGTGCTGCTTCAAATACTTCTTGAAAATCCTCCAATTTGCAATCAATAAGTACAAAATCAGCTCCTTCATAGTTACTTGCCAATAAAGTTTTAACATCGTCACCAATCACAAACTCAACAAAATTTGCATAGTCTCCCAATAATGTTTCTCTAATTGCATGCATTTCTTGCTCTCGACGTAATATACACACCACCCGGCCACCAGTTTGTTGAGCCGCCGCTACTAAGCCTAGTAGCGCGGATCCGTGGGTGGCGGAGCATGCCATCACCATGAGCCGCAATTATTTCCAAGCACCATGGCGGATATGAACTCTGTTACATCAGGCGTATTTCCTCTTTCACCCTAAAATCTCCAAATAAAAATCAAATTAATGATGAGAATATTACTGAAGAAAGACGAGCTTTAAAACAAGCTCAAGTTATTATACACGGTATATAAAATGTTAAAATTGTTTCCTATGTATATATCTTTAAGTTGAATCCTTGATTTTTTATGTTATTTCTTTATATTTTGAATCTGTAAAAACGGACTCCGCCATTTGACATGCATATTATAGATTTACATAGCTAACCCAATTAACTTGTTTGGGATTAAGATGTTATATATAGCTATGTTATTGTTATACTACTGAAGAGAAAATAGCTAGAAATCAGAAAATGAGTACAAAGGAGAGGAAAAGATTAGATTGCGTGTTACTTACCATTTTTAGAGTTTTGAGAAAAGCATTGATAGCATTTTCAGCAGACCAGCAATCCATATTTCACGATTCTGCTGTTAGTGTTATTTTGCATTGTTTAAACTATTGATAGAAAGGGTTTACAAGATTGTCTTCCTTCAATTCTAAATAATGAGGTCAAGTTACAATAATAATTGCATAGGAACAACTGAGGGAGGTATTTATTGAACAAGATTTCAAATTTGTTGACCAAAGTGGAGAACGTCACTTTCTTATTAGTGTGTTAATGAGGAGTATTTTATTGGAAAAATTGAACTTATTCATATCAACGTATGCGACAAAGTAATAAGTGAAACACGAGTCTTTTGTATGAGAAATTTAATCATAATGAACTTTACTTCAATTAAAAAAAATCCAACATCAACTCAGATAGTGTCCAATTACCTACATTCTATTAATTTATTATTATTACATCTATTTATCACTTAATAGTGGTAACTTAAAATGATTTGATGTACGTACCTGTTCCAATTAGCTGTTCCCTATTTTATTTGTTTGTATGCTCCTGCCACCTAATAAGTTATGGTTAATCCATTAGATACGTTCTTATTAGGACGATAAAGAAAGTTATACTATCTTTATTTTTCTGGTTAGGTCAAGTCGCTATGATTCATCTAAACTCTTTCTAAGACCCGGAAAATTGAAAGGGAGAAAGAAAATAAGAACTCCAATAATATTAATTTGTATTCGGTGTTTACACTAAACTTATGACTACACGAGATATGTCATCAAATATAAATAATTAACATGTATTCTCGTCTTAATTTATGAGTTAACCCTGACTTTGTGGTCAATGAAGTGAATTGAGAACCATGACAGCTCAGGTTCAAATTTCAGCAGAAGTAAAACACTAGGTGATCTCTTCTCATATGTCCAAGCCTTAATTTGTAGATAGAGTTACTAGGTATTTGTGCTAGCTAATGAGAAGTAGCAAAAAAAAAGTAAAATTAATCGAAACGCTGCGGAGTTAACCTGGACATTATAATTATTAAATTATGCTATATGGTACTATAAATAGCAAAGGGATGCGAGTAAATATTTCTTATCTAAGACTCCTTTCTAAACTACTAGCAGTTTGTAGCCTAATTTCTCTTTTTCTCATGCATGCTTTCACTAGAATTTGGAGTCCTTTCTTGTGAAAAAATCACTTTAGTTTTCTGGAAATGGAAAAGTCTCTTTCTTCTCATTTTGATTCTCTATGGCATGGCAATAAACTAAGATATATATGGAATAGATAACACCTTGCTGAATTACTTAATTATTTATATACAGTCATATAGATAAAAACAATTTAATTGAATTAGGTTCGGCAGAACTTTCAGCAGGTAGGTAAGGCAGCACAAAGTACTCCGAATCCACAATTACTTCTCCCCATGTCTTGTCCTAACAAAATGACACATATAAAACTTTTTCTCTATTACGTATTCTTTAACTTTTCCTTTTAGACTAAAATATGATAGTATTAGTTTGGCAGGGTTAAACTATGTTTAATTGATATCGATTAATTATTAATCAGATTGGACACACGCGAACTCTCCCAAACTAAACTCTATTCTCTTCAATTAGGGTAGTATTCCAATCAGTTTAATTTATAGGTTTAATTTGTCTATTTCATTGAATATATGTATCTTTTGACCGGTACACGTCTAGTAATTTCATACATGATCTTCATTCCAATTTCATAGACAGCTACGCCATAGTTTTAAGTGGACACTCTTACAAGCTTATCTAATCATTACTCCCTCCGTTTCATAATAAGTGACTTTTGTGCTTATGCACACCCCTTAAGAAAGTGTTCACTCCTAGAAAGCTAGGTGTGTTTTTACTAACTTATCCCTAATTAAATGCTTAGAAAAAGAAAAGCTTAATGTTTCTTGATTATGTAAATGAGGGTCATTTTGAAAGAAGATCAATTTCTTCTTGAAATCCTAAAGCACCATTGATTTTGAAACAAAATGAAAAGCTTAAAAAGTCACTTATTGTGGAATGGAGGGAGTAACTTTTAAATCACATTACTACAATTAGGGATGTACAAAGTAAACCGACAAAGCGCACCAAACCGATAAACCTAGTTAAATCGAGAAAAAAACCCGACTAGTGGTTTGGTTTGACTTGCTTTGGTGTTAAGAAAAAAAACGACCATAATTGTTTTGGTTTGGTTTGGTTTGGTTTTAGCTAAAAAAGTCAAACCGAATCAAACCAACCCGACATTACATGTATTCAATTTTTAAAATATTTTATACATAAAAATATTTATTTGTAATGTAATTTATAAATGTTTCTTAAATTTTTTCGTAGTTTTTTACTTATTATCATATTATTCAAGCTTGAACTTAGAATTTTGAATGTCAATAAGTTTTATATCCTATGGATGTTAGTAACTCAGATAAAGTCCAAACGAAATCAACTCAACACTATACTAACAAAAGAAATTCAATGTACCACTAGAAATGACAATAATATTGGATATCTATTCTTTAGTTTTGCAAAATTGATTTAGAGAGTGAAAATACATAAGTTTTTTTTCTTGTCATGTAATTAATACTTTCAGCCGTACTTATTTTAGCATGGCTTAGTATTTTTAGATTACGGTCATTTTCTTTATGGCTCATTAATTAGCAATATTTATTTTAACCGATTTTATTATCTTTTGTTGAATATTTTAATACAATGTCACCACTCTTCTCACATTCTGTGTTATTTTCTTATGAAACACCTTAATTGTGTATAGTTGTATCTTATTAGGACTAAAGAAATATTTGAAGTAAAAGTTATATGTTTTGTATCAAGACTATTCCGAAAAAAAAAAACCCGAAAAGCCCGAGAAAACCCGAGGTTGAAAAAACTGAATTTTATTGGTTTGGTTTGGTGTATAAAGTTAAAAACCCGACGCAATTAGTTTGATTTGGTGTTTAAAAAATTCGAATCAACCCGGTGTATATACACCCCTGACGACAATGTTTATGTGTAACGCAAAGTGCGCTTCAAGTGTGAAATGTTAGATATACGAAATAATCAAACATACTAGTAGTATATTAATTAGTGCTGTTTTCGAAGTCACACACGCTTAATACAAAATCATAGTCATATGATTTAATTAGCTATTGACGTAACCCTAATTAATTTAAACACCCGGCCCGTTTATTCAGATTTGATGAAAATAACTTTAAGAAGAATACTCTACTAATAAAGGATTAATTTCCTTCTGACAAGCAACTTGGGACTGGTGCACATCCACTTGAATTTTGACTAAAACCTATGCTATTTTCTTAGGGAGGCAAGATCTAAGTATCATAATTAAGGGCGCTGCTATTTGGCATAACTTGGCACAACCCTATTAAAAAGTTCTAATTACCTTTAATGAAGATTTGGCTTCAATAAGTGGTATTTCCCTCCAAATTTTTTTCCTTCAAGACAAAGCAATTATTACACATAACATGCTTAAGCTTTTCATTCTTTCAATACCTAGAACTCATAAATTTATCTCCCTCTAATATTTTTATATAATTTATACATACATAGCATGGACCTAGAAAGTTTTTTTGGTAGGCTTCTTAGCTGACATTTGTTTTTGTTTATTGTTTTAAGACTCTTTTGTTTTACGTTTCTTTTTGTTTGGTTTCTAATAAAATATCCACTAAGTCTACTTACTGGTTTGTTTAAAAAAAAAAAAAATTACATATACCTAATTTAGTTATTTGGTCAACCTATATATACGGTCTATCAATACCAATTACAAGTTAATGTACCCTATAAATATCGTTTAAACAATATAAAAAAAGTCCTAGATTACATACAAAAATTGTCTAATTTTTTGACGAAATTGCATTTATTTTATATAAAAAATGATTGAATTGAATCAAAATTTAGTAAAAATATTTACTCAATCCTATATAATATTTAGCTAAATTGAAGTAATTCAACATTTCAATTACGATCAATCATAGTGTTGATTGCTTGTTTCATCCAGTTTTTGTCATTTTTTTTTTTAAATTGATTGAATTAAATTAAAACTTGCTAATTGTTCCTCAATTATATCTAATACTTATCTAAATTCTTGTTAGAATAAATCTTTAATTCAAAGTCAACAATAGTGTGACTACTTGTTAAACCATCTATTTAAAAAAAAAAAATTGATTGAAGTAAATCGAAAATTGCTAATTGTTATTCAATTCTATCTAATACTTAGCTAAATTGAGATAATTCAATGTTTCCATTAAAGTCAACTCGGTGTTGACTAATTGTTACATTCACTATTTTTTTATTTTCTTAAATTAATTTAATTAAATCAGAACTTACAAAATATTTATTCGATCCAATCCTATCTAATGCTCAACAAATTGAGATAGTTCAATGTTTTAATTAAAGCCAATCACAATGTCAACTACTTGTTACATTCATTATTTTTTTTTTTTTAAAGTTGATTGAATTAAATTAAAAAGTCGATAGCTATTACTCAATCATATCTAATACTTAGCTAATTTGAGATAATTTAATATTTCAATTAGAGTCAACCATAGTGTTGACTGCTTGTTAAATCCTTTTTAAAAAAACAATGATGGAATTAAATCAAAACTTGCTAATTGGTACTCAAATTTATCTAACTCTTAGAAAAACTAAGATAATTCAACATTTCAATTAAAGTCAATCATAGTGTTTGACTAGTTGTTATATCTACTTATTTTATATAAAAAAAAAAAGTATGATTGAATTGAATCAACACTTGGGAAAACTTTTACTTAATATTGGTTGATGCTTAGCTAAATTGAGAAAATTGACGATCAAAGTCAACCATAGTGTTGACTACTTGTTACGTCTCTTTGTATCGTTTCAGTTTTATCGATTGTCTACGAAGAGACACCACTTGTTACATCGTCTATTTAAAAAAAAATTGAATTGAATCAAAACTTGATAATTGTTATTCAATCCTATCTAATGCTTAACTAAGCTGAAATAATTTAATATTGCAATTAAAGTCAATCATAGCGTTGACTACTTGTTACATCCATATTTTAAAAAAATAATTGACTTAAATCAAAACTTGTTAATTGTTACTCAATCATATCTAATACTTTTCTAAATTGAGATAATTAAATATTCCAATCAAAGTCAACCATTATCATAGTGTTAACTCTCGTAACATCCTATTTTTGTTTAAATTGAATGAATTAGATATGAACTTGCTAATTGTCACTCAATTCTATTTAATAATTAACTAATTGAGATAATTCATATTTCAATTAAAGCCAACGATAGTATTTACTACTTGTTACATCTACTTTTTTTTAATTAATTGAATTAAATCAAAAGTTGCTAATTGTTACTCAATCCTATACTTAGCTAAATTGAAGTAATTCAATATTGCAATTAAAGTCAACCATAGTGTTGACTATTTGTTACATCCACTATTTTATTGATTGAATTAGATTTAAACTTACTAATTGCTACTCAATTCTATCGAACTTAGTTAAATTGAGATAATTTTTATGTTTTAATTAAAGTTAATCATAGTGTTGATGACTTGTTACATTCATTATTTTTTTAGAGTGATTAAATTAGATCAAAACTTGCCAATTGTTACTCAATTTTATTTAATACTTGACTAATTGAGATAATTCAATTTTTCAATTAAAGTCAACCATATATTGACTACTTGTTGCGTCTACTTTTTTATTAAAAAAATTGATTGAATTAAACCAAGAGTTGCTAATTGTTACTCAATCCTATATAATGCTTAGCTAAATTGAAGCAATTCAATATTTCAATTAAAATCAACCATAGTGTTGACTACTTGCTACATCTACATTTTTTGTTTAAATTGATTGAATTAGATCTAAACTTGATCATTGTTACTCAATTCTATTTTATACTTATCTAATTGAGATAATTCAATGTTCCAATTAAAATCAACTATACTATTGACTATTTGTTACATCTACTTTTAAAAAAAAAAAAAACAATTGAATTAAATTAGAAGTTGCAAATTGTTATTCAATCCTATATAATACTTAGCTAAATTGAAGGAATTCAATGTTTCAATGAAAGTGGACCATAGTGTTGACTACTTGTTACAACCTTTATTTTTGTTTAAATTGATCGATTTAGATCTAAACTTGTTAATTGCTACTCAATTCTATTTAATAATTAACTAATTGAGATAATTCTATGTTTCAATTAAAGTCAGTCATAGTATTGACTACTTGCTATACCTACTTTAAAAAAAATGATTGAATTTAATCAAAAGTTGCTAATTGTTATTCAATCTTATATAATACTTAGCTAAATTGAAGCAATTCAATATTTCAATTAAAGTTAATCATAATATTGACTACTTGTTACATCCAGTATTTTATTGATTGAATTAGATATAAACTTACTAATTGCTACTCAATTCTATCTAATACTCAGGTAAATTAAGATAATTCATTGTTTCAATTAAAGTCAACCGTAGTGTTGACTACCTTTTACATCCACTCTTTTAAAAAAAATGATTGAATTAGATCTAAAGTTGCTCATTATTACTTTTTTCCATTTAATATATAACTAATAGAGATAATTCAATGTTTCAGTTAAAGTCAACCATAGTACTAATTACTAATTACATTTTCTTTTTTCTTTTAAATTTGATAGAATTAAATCAAAAGCTGCTAATTGTTACTCAATTGTAATAACCCAATTTTTTTAATAAGGGTTTAATTGGTAATTTTAGCTAAAAGGAATTTAAAAGAAAAGAAATTCGTAATTAGTATTAAAAAAAATAGAAAATAAGGAATTTGGTGGGCCAAGCCCAAATAGGAAAAGGAAAAAAAAAACAATTTGAAAGAAAAGAGAAGAATGTTTTTAAAAAGGAAAAGCCAACGTAACGAGAGCGAGAAAACGCGAAGCAAAAAAAAAAAAAAAAGCGATAGAAGAAAGGGAGAAAAAGAGAGGAAGGGAGAGGAGAAAAATAAAGATTTTACCCAACTCATCAAGGTAATGACTCTAAACTTTTATTTAAGTACGTACATAATTATTAGGTGAATCTTTATGGTGAAAACATGGGAATATTTTGAGGAATGGAGAAAGTTTAGCTCTAGGGTTCTCAATCAAAATCATTGATTTGAAAAGGAAAATAGTGTCGGATTTTAGACTTCTATATATCGTTGGAATCCTCTCGTTAAGGCCTTCCCGAAAACATATGTCTTGTCGGGTTTTGAACACATTGACCGGAAGGCGTTTTCGTCCTTTAAAATTTGACTTTAGTTTAAGCCTCTAAAAATATAGAAGTGGTTTACCTAAGGGTTTTGACCATTCTAAATCCATTTTTGTGTAGTTTGAGGCAATACGGAGACTCGAGAACACAGTTTTGATTTATTGGAAAGTGTGCTTGAATTGTGAATTTGAGGTAAGTGAGACTTTAAGCTTTGGGTACTTGCTTTTCAAAACCCGTTTTAAAAATATATTTTTCTGCCTGGTCTATGTGTTGGGACGAGCGTGTGCTTAGCGAGAATCGGTGGTCCTTGGACGGCGCATATACTTTATTTTCAAATAATCCAAAACTCTCTTTATAAATTATTTTGTGATGTGATATAGCTGTGAGTCATGATATTGGGGCATTGTGTATGCTTCCCTTAGCATTGTGTATGCTTCTTGATGATATTGGGGCCTTGTGTATGCTTCCTGACATATTTGGCACATTGTGTATGTTGCCGTGGATTCATAGTGTTGACTAATTCTTCTTGCCACTTATGACGGTTCGTAGTGTAAATTGTGTTGAGAAATATAATATATTTGATAAACAATGGTTTGGCCCTTGGTTGCTATTATATAATGATATATTCATGTGCATAATATTTTTGTACTTGTTGTGTGTTTGTATTTTCTAACACTTGTTCCAGGGGTATTTGAAGTGGCGGGTCGAGGATCTTCTTGGGTTATATTTATGTATAACTCATTCCTTATAAATGTCCATACGGATCTTGTCGTTGAGAACGAGGCTAGTAATTGAAGACTTCGTGAGTGGATTATTGCGAAGTGAGCCCGCGTTGTTCGTGGAGCGACCATTTTAGCTTTATCTAGTTTATTTCTAGTTATTTCTTTTATTTTGGGTTTACATACCGACACTCAAACTCATGAACTTCTGTTAGATGCTCCGTGGTCTTAGCGTGGGATGTGGGCTAGAGATTCTTTTTATCTTAACGTTGATTGGTTTTCATAAATCGATTATGGATTTGGTTGGCGACTATTTCGCATTTTTATCATTAATAACGTTGTTGGACCTACACTTATTTTCTTTTAGTGCTTTTATAAATGATTAAGAGTATGATATATGGTTCGCCTGGCGGGTGGTGTTTGCTGGGTGCCAATCACGTCTAGCGGGTATCTTGGGACGTGACATCAATCTTATATAATACTTAGGTGAATTGAAGCAATTTAATGTTCCAATCAAAGTCAATCATAGTATTGAGTACTTGTTACATGTACTGTTTTATTGATTGAATTAGATCTAAATTTACTAATTGCTACTTAATTATATCTAATACTTAGCTAAGTTGAGATAATTTAATGTTTCAATTAAAGTCAATCATAATTTTGACAAACTCTTACATCCACTTTTTTTTTTTTTTAAATGATGAAATTGAATCAATAGTTATCAACTTGTTTTACGTAATCTTATATAATACTTAGCTAAATTGAATCAATCCTATATTTCAATTAAAGTCAACCATAGTGTTTTATCTATATATAAATAATTAAGTAATTCAGCAAGGTGTTATCTATTCCATATATATCTTAGTTTATTGCCATGCCATAGAGAATCAAAATGAGAAGAAAGAGACTTTTCCATTTCCAGAAAACTAAAGTGATTTTTTCACAAGAAAAGGACTCCAAATTCTAGTGAAAGCATGCATGAGAAAAAGAGAAATTAGGCTACAAACTGCTAGTAGTTTAGAAAGGAGTCTTAGATAAGAAATATTTACTCGCATCCCTTTGCTATTTATAGTACCATATAGCATAATTTAATAATTATAGTGTCCAGGTTAACCTGCACGCATTTCGATTAATTTTACGGGGTACCTGCTACTTCTCATTAGCTAGCACAAATACCGAGTAACTCTATCCACCAATTAAGGCTTGGATATATGAGAAGAAATCACCTAGTGTTTTTGCTTCTGCTGAAATTTGAACCTGAGATGTTATGATTCTCAATCCACTTCATTGATCACAAAGACAGGGTTAACTCATAAATTAAGACGAGAATACATGTTAATTATTTATATTTATTTGATGACATATCTCGTGTAGTCATAAGTTTAGTGTAAACACCGAATACAAATTAATATTATTGGAGTTCTTATTTTCTTTCTCCCTTTCAATTTCCGGGTCTTAGAAAAGAGTTTAGATGAATCATGTGACTTGACCTAACCAGAAAAATAAAGATAGTATAACTTTCTGTATCGTCCTAATAAGAACATATCTAATGGATTAACCATATTTTATTAGGTGGCAGAAGCATACAAACAAATAAAATAGGGAACAGCTAATTGGAACAGGTACGTACATCAAATCATTTTAAGTTACCACTATTAAGTGATAAATAGATGTAATAATAATAAATTAATAGAATGTAGGTAATTGGACACTATCTGAGTTGATGTTGGATTTTTTTTAATTGAAGTAAAGTTCATTATGAATAAATTTCTCATACAACAGACTCGTGTTTCACTTATTACTTTGTCGCATACGTTGATATGAATAAGTTCAATTTTTCCAATAAAATACTCCTCATTAACACACTAATAAGAAAGTGACGTTCTCCACTTTGGCAACAAATTTGAAATCTTGTTCAACAAATACCTCCCTCAGTTGTTCCTATGCAATTATTATTGTAACTTGACCTCATTATTTAGAATTGAAGGAAGACAATCTTGTAAACCCTTTCTATAAATAGTTTAAACAATCCAAAATAACATTAACAGCAGAATCGTGAAATATGGATTGCTGGTCTGCTGAAAATGCTATCAATGCTTTTCTCAAAACTCTAAAAATGGTAAGTAACACACAATCTAATCTTTTCCTCTCCTTTGTACTCATTTTCTGATTTCTAGCTATTTTCTCTTCAGTAGTATAACAATAACATAGCTATATATAACATCTTAATCCCAAACAAGTTAATTGGGTTAGCTATGTAAATCTATAATATGCATGTCGTCTGTGGCGGAGCTGTTTCACTACAGAGATTCAAAATATAAAGAAATAACACATAAAAACTCAAGGGGATTCAACTTCTAGCATATATACATAAGAAACAATTTTAACATTTTATATACCGTGTATAATAACTTGAGCTTGTTTTAAAGCTCGTCTTTCTTCAGTAATATTCTCATCATTAATTTGATTTTTATTTGGAGATTTTAGGGTGAAAGAGGAAACACGCCTGATGTAACAGAGTTCATATCCGCCATGGCTGCTGGAAATAATTCGCAGCTCATGGTGATGGCATGCTCCAGCCACCCTGGATCCGCGCTACTAGGCTTAGTAGCGGCGGCTCAACAAACTGGTGGCCGGGTGGTGTGTATATTACGTAGAGAGCAAGAAATGCATGCAATTAAAGAAACATTATTGGGAGACTATGCAAATTTTGTTGAGTTTGTGATTGGTGACGACGTTAAAACTTTATTGGCAAGTAACTATGAAGGAGCTGATTTTGTACTTATTGATTGCAAATTGGAGGATTTTCAAGAAGTATTTGAAGCAGCACAACAAGGTGTTAGTGTTAAAGGTGCATTTATTGTAGGGTACAACGCCTACATGAAGGACCTAGGTTAAATTTTGATCACAAGGGTTACTTTCTACCCATTGGAGAAGGGTTACTAGTTAGTAAAATTAGTGTTTCAGAAGGTAATAGGATTGTTAGCGGAAGGAGGAGCCATTGGATTGTTGATATTGATGAATGCACTGGGGAAGAACATGTTTATAGGGTTGGTACTTCTCCAAATACAAATTAAAGCACTAGAACTTTTAAGATTTATGTGGATTTTGGCGATGTGGTGTTCGAGCCAGGTTTCGCTCTTCAACGTTCCCACAAAATATTTGTTATCTCCCAGCAGCACAAGCATCGAATTATTATGTGTGTCCATCAAGACTTAAGCAGATGAGTATCGCAAGAATCATACATCTTCAACTATTTCTGCATCTAGTGGAATTTGTACGGTGCATCCACTTTATTGACTATTACATCAAACCTCGGATGCATCAGTAAATCCAGTGACTACTAACAACTGTTTGTAAATATAATCCAATTGCCAAATGCCAATTTGCCATAGTTTTCTATCCTTTATAATTATCAAGAGGAGGTTTGAAAATTGATACATGTGTCTATTTGTTTACTAGCTTTGATGACTGCATCTGTTAAAATCCTGATTTCTTCCACCTTTTCCGTTTTATTACATTAACAAAAGCACAAAAAGAAAGATAACTAAACGCAAAGGGCAAATGACCTCAGAAATAGATAAATGTACGATAATATATTGTAACTGTCGTTTTCTCACTGGTGAGAGAGATAAATTAAATGAGAATTTTACATTGTGTAGAGAACATATAAGAGATATCTATATTTAATAACTACACTTTATTTTAATTACATCTAGTAGCTAAATGTTGTATTTGAATTACCTATCATAGCTACATTATATATTTAAAACGGAAAAAGGCCAAATATACCCTTGTACTATTGGAAAAGCGCCAAATATATCCCTCGTTATACTTTTGGTCCAAATATACCCCTGCCGTTATAAATATACCCCTCACCCGTTAAGTTTGTCCAAGATGGACATCCAATCCTACGTGGCACTGACATTTGATGAGGTATTCTACGTGGCAATGTCTTGACTGAGCGCCTCTACCCATTTTTACCTACCCCTGTTGTTCTCCCACCACTAAACTACTCCACTGTTGCGGAGTTCAACAGTTTATTGTTTTAATTTGCTTCACAATGAAGCAATAATATGTAAGTGGATGTACTTGGAATAGGTGTATTGCACGTTTTTTCTTGTTGAATGTTATTGGGAAGAAAAAGTAATTATGGTCTTGAAGAAAGAGAGTAAAATTTGAATTATTTTGACTATTCCCTCTAACTTTTCAGGAACGGTATCAATGGAATAGAAAAAAGAGAAATTTACTGGTACACCCTCAAAGGCTATGTGGAATTACATTAATACCCGTAAAAAGGTGAAATTGTGTCAAGTTGTGCCATTTGTGATTGTGCCAAATATATTTACCCTATAATTAAACCCAAGTTCTCAACTTAATACGCATTTTCCTTTATGGGGCAGAAATGTTCTAGAATTTGAGTGTCCATTAAATTCATATGGAAAAAAACACAGGGTGGAAAGTGGAATTACATGGTTTGACGGGGTTTAGTCAATTGATTCTCCTTTCTCAAAAAGTTATACTGTGCTTAAGGGTAAAACAGAAATCTTTGCATATAGATAAATTATTTAGTTCTCTTAACAGAAGGAAAATTTTTAGTGTAACAATAAAAATGTGTCGAAATTTATTTCATGGGACGTATCTCAAGTGCAGTATTTTTTTTTTTTTTTCTGTTCTCCTTGCTAGCATTCTTTACTCTATTACTGAAAAATCCTGTTTGATTAGAACCCAAGTGACTTCGACATGTCATCTCATGACTTCAATTTCTCTCAATTCAAACTAGATTTTTGAGAAATTGAAAATAATTCAAAAAAATACTTTTCACAAATTCAAAAATTGAATTGAATTTCTCGAGGTACTCTCACGTGTAGACTATTAGCTGTTATGTTTAGTTCCAGGTGAACCATATTACATTTAACTGCAACAATGCTCATTTTAACTCACTTTTCTAGCAATTTTTCCTCGGACAAATTGTTCAATGTCCACTTTATTTTAGGCACAACCCTACATGCCTGGATCCTGTCATTTTTCAATCATATGATATTCGGAATTGACTGGTTCGATTAATCTAACTTTGCGTCACAAATGCCAATTAAATATTACAGCAACGGATAAGTTCTTTTTTGAATCTTAATTTAAACTTCTAAAATTATTTTTGGAGTGTTGGGCCCAAACTTTACTAAGCGCTTGTTTGATCTTCTCAAGGTGGCGTTTGAGTCCAAATTTGAAAAAGAGTCCTTGCAAAAGAAATTCTTAAATTTCCCCAAAAACTACTCTTTCAACGAAAGAAAAGCTTTTTAATTTAATTGCTATAAAAGTCGACAAACTTTAATGATTAATTAAGAAACTAAAAAAAGAAGAAGAAAAGAAATAAAAATTGAAACCATATCATCAGGCGCTTCTTTCTGTATTATTTTTATTGGATTCAAGATTAATTTATTTTAAATGGATTCTCGTTCAATTTTGTTTGGTGAAGACTGCAAATTAGGCTCAATTCCATAATATTCTGCGTTGACAAATCTACTATTTTCCAAACTTAAAGTACCATTTAATATGATATTAAGTAATAATCTACTATTAACTGCAAGAATACAATCACACCATAGTATAGGGTTATTATGGTCTATATAGGATACAAAATACAGTTGTATTCATTATCCAATGAATTGAAGAGTGGTTAGATTCACCCCTCCATTGTCATTTGTCAAAGAGCAACCACAAAGAAACTTCCATGAATCACATAATATTCGATCAATCACGTAGTAAAGTACAAATTTTTATTTTTAAAATTTTTTGGGAGATTTAAATCTCCTTGATATATACGCACACAGACACACATCGATAAGTACAGCCACCCCTCTTACATTCTTTCTATAATTTGTTTGCGTATGTCTTGCTGCTTTTGCATGTTTCCTATGTAACTAATCGGTTTTTTGCTCTTGTTGTCCGGGGGCGATTTTAGGCATTATTTTTAGGCACGTAAACACATGGTCTCACCATAAAATTAGGTATTTTATGTATATATTTTCTAAAATTAGTATAATACTACCTGGAACACATACTACAAAAAGACTAAATGGTGCATTTGATTGAAAGTTGAGTTATTTACCTTCGTGGATCAATTCCCACATAATACATTTTTTTCTTCTTTTTAGTGGTAAGCGAAATGCTACGAGTGCAAATTACATTCTGCATAAAGTATTTTTTTAGTGATATTTTATTTTTCTATTGATTAATAGATTTCTGCTAGCGGCTAGCAGGAAAAGTAAAAAGAACGCAAAAACATAAAAAGGCAAGGCAGATGTATAGCATCGATGGAAATAACGGAGCCAAAAATTCATACAAGAGTTCAGAGGATTCAAAAATACCGTCATACCGAGGATTGGACTTATGATCCAATAAAAATATGTGTTAAACCTGTTTGCCTCTATATACTTACTAAAATATTCCCCAACGTCAATCAGATTCAACAATTACTCCATACGATAAAAAAATGTTTTTATACTATTATTGGGTAAAAATTTTTGGCGATAGAGATTCAATTGGAACCCCTTCCTCTATTTCTGCCATACCCGCCGGCCAACATGTGTCGTAAAATAGTAAAGGTTCCTCCACTTTTAACGAGTGATCGTAAGTTTGATTCCTGAAAAGCTGAAAATAAAGTCATCTTTGGTAGGACACACACTTTTTACGTACGAATACAAATTAATTACGCTAGTGAATCCCAGAGGATCCACAGATAAACCAACAAAAAAAAAAAAAAAAAACAAACGGTGTCTGTGTATACTGGATCTGGATCCTCCCTTTGCGTGATGGAACATCCATATGGAGTCATTGACGTAAGTCACAACTCACAGACCCCATGCTCAATTCATCTTACAGGCTTCAAACATTAGCAGCAAAGCCTCGTTGGACAGACCTTAAATCGAACAACGAAAAGTAAAATACTCCGAATAACTGTAGATTGTTTGGCGATTAATTAAAAAAAGTTAATTACCGAACAAAAAATCTGTAGTATTTTTGCTGCTTCGAAAACCAATTAATTTAGCTTTGAAACCAAACACGTTCTCCTACTATCGTAGCTCCAACCAAAAAGGGGCACCGAAATGTACTGCATTTGTGCTTCCCTTTGTTTATTGAACTGATTTCCCTTCTTGTTTTCTCTCAATTTGATGAGTATTTTAGTTGCTAAACAAGAAAAATAGTCAGTATATTATATTGGGTTTTAGCCTAAAGTATTTCGTCTTAAAGATATAATTTTCAAACAGTACTCGTTAACCATAACCAAAACCAACTTGTCCCCACACCCACATAATTCTCTTCTAAAACCAAACCAAAATCAAAACCAAACGCCACGGAAGTTTGACTATGATATCACAATCTCCCCCAGAGTAGTCTTAATAGTCTGACTTTTAATCAAATCAAGTCTTCAACACATAACCTCACTGAAACATGCTCAACGCGAACCGACGAGACCTAAGCTCTGAAAATAGAAAGAGGTCAAAACATGTAATTACACTGGTAGGATGATATATGTGGTACCATTAACTTCATCATCAAAAGCTTGATCCTTTCTTACTCCAGACTGGGACTATTCTTCTGGCTTGCCTAGAAGAATTCTTCTACCTGATTCACCCGCTTTGTTCCACTGGTTCTGCATTTCCATAGTACTCCAGAGCTGAATGTGCCCAACCACCAAAACCCCTTCCAATTTGCAAGGTCATCCCACAAGCTGCTAATAGACCCTACACATGTTGAATAGACTGTCAAAACTACTCGTGCAACATATCAGTGCAAAACCATACAGCACAAGCATAATACCCTTTACAGGATACACAGAAGTTAAAAATGCACATGTCCAAATTCTGTGACTACAGGGAACAAGGAGATTATATAGTTTTCTATAACTGCGTAAGTCAAAAGATCAACAAGTGTTACATCTATAATTGCAGCGATGCTGCAGATTCATCAGTGAAAGATATGTCTTCATGACTTTATGATTCTTAGTTCAGTCACAAAGTTACGGTCTTGGTTTTTCTCGAACTTTCAAAGATATGGTCTTTTGCAATGAAC